>NC_091483.1:1955941-2106398 GCF_947461875.1 Haliaeetus albicilla | reverse complement strand
AAGAGATTGTAGCAGGTGGTCCCACCACCTGTGCTTGTCTACTTCCATTCCAAATAATCTCCTTATCGAATGCAGGGAGGAGCAGACACCCGGGAGGGTCCCACAGGAAGAGCAGTGGCAGAAAATCAAGAGTGACTAACCAGAGAGATAGGAACCTGCAGTGCAGGGAATACATAACTTGGGGAAGGCGAAACAGCGCAAAACACTAGAGACAGATCCTTGTTGCATTTACAGCTCGTGTATCTACAGCGATGCTGCTGGCTTCAGGGGCAGCCCTTTGCATTTATGTCATGTTGGTAATGGATGGGAGGTAAGAGATCCTGCAATTCAAATGTATAAGCTACCATCTTCTAATGGCTTGCAGAGAGAAAGGCCAATCAAACAATGCTTTTATAATAGCACCTATTTTCTTTATCCTTCCTCAATTGCTACAGGAAATGCTTTAATTTAATAGAGTAAGCGGATGCATTGCATGAATTCCAAATGGCACGCTAACAACGTAATGATCCCTACCCTCTGCATTGCAGGGAGGACTGTGGTTTGTTTCTCAGTGGGCTGCACCTACAATAGCTTTTTATGACTGTCAGACTTTGACTAAAAGAAAACAAAGCGCTGGCTGAAAAAGAAATAACAAAAAAGACCTCTCCTGTCATGAATCTGAATATTCCCTTTCACTCATTCTTTTCTGTGCATGAAATTTCTTAGGTAAATATAGCTAGAAGGGGAAAGGTACCTCAAAGGAGCCTGCTGATGCCAGCATGTATCCTGGGATTCAAGGGAGATCTTTTGAAGTGAAAGCGTTCTCAAAGTTGAGGACTTCTGTGTCAAGCTGCCTGCTGGGCATGCCGCACACCCCGGAGCTGATGGCTCTACCTTTTCACAAGCTGTGCTTCAGCAGAGCAAAGTTCTTGCTCTTCACGTGGCAGCCGGTGTTTCCTTTTCATCAGGTCGGCTCACTGTGGTGCAGCATTGCACTGACACGGCTAAATGGCTTCTCAGGTGGGAGCCAGCCTGGTACTGCTTTGCCACCTTCCACTTTGCACCCAGAAGTGATCCCTGAGTTCCTTGCAAATTTTACATCTAGGTCCAAAGGCTTCCAGAGCTTACTGTCTGCACCGTGCAGTGCAGAATAATTCGTGATAACCTCTTCTGAGATTGAATATACAATCCTTGCTACTTTTCTTCCATCTGTTCCTCATTGACAGGACATTTTTCTGTCCTGGAAGGATCAGCTTGGTAACAGCCCTGATGCTAGATTTGCTGTTCTGGGAGGTCCAGCTGTTAGTCCTGGACTTTCCTTAATCCCTTCTCCATTTTAGCAACACAAGAGGACATGGACAAAAGTGAGGCCTGTTGAAAACCGTCAGAAAGGTTGACTGGCACCCTGGGTAAGGGTGACAGACCCCAGGTTCCACATTTTCCATCTTGATAATTAGCCATAAAAATGAACACTCTAGGAGAGCTAATCCCAAAACATCCAGCATAGCTTCTGCAAGCTTTCGTGGTTTGTCCTGTTGTAGCATTGCTTTGTATTGTTTTTTCAATGAACATTCCTTCACTTTGGATTTAACACTGTAGTCTCAAACTATTGTTCACCTTCATAGTTATTATTTGGCTGGTTCATTTTGAGCAACAGTTTTGAGATCCTCGAGTGAAATATTCTGAATTAAAAGAATAATACTGCAGTTTTCTTTCATGAATCAGAAATACTTCTTTCATTTTTTGCATGATTTTGTCCAAGACAGCAGTGTCCTAACTGCACCTATACTGTTTGCCACAGTGTTTTGGAGAACCACAATGTTTTGGAGCAACTTTTGTTATGGAAATATTTCCAAACCTGAGTAGCCCTTTTTTTTTTTTAAACGTGTTTAAAATCTGTAAGTAAATATTTATTCCTGCATAGAAATTACTTGACATTTAAGATCTAGAGCAAGAGGCATTTTTTTGTTCATATGACTCTCAGAATACACAGGCTTTGTGCTAACTTTTCAACCAAAAATGCCACATAGGCAGAAGAAGGACTAAGGTTCTAGAAGTGTAAAAATCAGGAAATGAAAAGCAATGACTCTCTTAAACTATGATGCCTCAGAAATGTGAGACATTTTCTATTATTCTGTAGGGTGATGACTTTATACCTTTGTATACTTACAAAGTGTGGGCAATTTTATAGTAACTTTTCATTCATCAGTTTGGCACTTTTACAGTCTCATCTAGCGTTGCACTTAACATGCTTTTTTAATATTTGATTTCCTTGACTAAATCCATAAAACAAAGACAGGAGAGATTAAAATAACAAGAACTACGTTGACCTAAATTCAGTTCAGAGGTTATGCTGGCTTCTGCTGTGTGCTTTTAGCAGAGAAGCAAGAAGTTTGTTGGTGAATGAAGAAGCAGAAATGCTTCTGCTCTCCCCTCTTGTGAAAGGGTTATGTCAGAAGAGGACAGGCCTGGAAAGACTTGCTGTGAAGAGGTGGCAGCAGTGTTGGTGGCAGCCTCTTCAGACCTTCTCCTTCCTGGAAGTGTGTAATCCTGTTGATCAGAAGGCTTTTGGTAGTAATACTTAAGGTTCCTGTCAATATGAATTTTCCTTAGGAACTCTGAGCAGGCTTTCAAAACTGGGAAGAAACAATTCATATTGCTATGAATCTAGTTTGAGCACTTTGATAACTGGAGTAATTAATAAAAGCAGCAAAATGCCTGTGGTAAAGATTCAGATCAGGACAGCAATAATTTTTGTTTCAGTGTTGTCATTTCCATATTGATCACAAAGCTAGCCAGAAAACAAGGGAAGAAGAACCAACTTTATATGAAGTTTCTGCCAACTCCACTCCAGGGCCATAGCGATTCTTCCCATTTCAGGAAGAGCATCCTTTTCCAGATGATTCCTAATATTCTTCTTTCTTCCACTCAGGTAAATTGAAAGCTGTTCTGTGGCAATAAAGGCTGGGTAATGACACTAGACTTAATTTTCACCTATATGTAAAAGCCATCCAAAGATGTCACCTGCCAGAAATGCTGTGCTAAGGTTGCAAAGCCCAGAACTTAAACGTCAGGAAATGTCTTATTCATAGCTGCCAGCGGAACCTTAATTCAGCTCCTTTCTGTGTTAAGATACAGTCTTTAATTGCATAATCACATACTATTTTTTCCAAAGGACCTCTGTCTCATTCAGGGCACAAGACCTACAAGAGGGCTGAGTAGAGGTTATGCAGGCACACATAAATCTGCCACTTCCTAATTTAGCTGTCCTTGACTTTGCAACCTAGATAATTTTGCTTTCAGGGAGATACATTTTTTTTTTTTTCTTAAATCATGCTAGAGGAGCATTTTGTCAATGGTTTCCTTTGGTGGTACTTTGGACATCAGCTTGCGAAGGCTCCTAAAGGAGACATAGTTAAGAAATGGATAATCCAGTAAACACAGCCTCCATGCGTTTTAAACATGCATAGACTAACACTTCATTTGCTCTCAGTTTGGAGTGTCACATGGTGTTTCAAGTGCTAAAAGATTTACTATGGTTTATGGCTCAAATATTTCTAACTCAATTTGTCGTTTAGCACCAAACTCCCCTGTCCTGCAGCACACTCAAAGGCTAAAGGGCATTGAAGCATTTTCCTGCTTAACTGCCCATGGACTGGAATAGCTCTCATGACCTTTCTATTGCTCTTGGGATCTTTTATGAAATTAATTATTAAAATGCAAGGCCACAGGTCTATCTGTGATGTAATGCTTGAGGTTTTCAGCCCCAAACCAGATTCCCTCAGTCACAATAACTTTTATACTTTAAACAGTTTCTTCTGCTTGAAAAGAGAGGTCCTTCAGTATAATTCTGCTTTTTTAATCAACCTTATTACTATTTTGCTCTTCTGCAAAGCACTATTAACTGAGTGCCTTTCCATTAAATTTCAAAGTACATCTTAGTCTTTATGACTGGATGTTACTTTTAAAACACACAAGTTCTGGCAGGTATGACCTCGGGTGCAAACATAACTTTATTTGCTAAGAATAAGCTATTTAGCTATGTAGCTTTGATTATGGTTCCATAATTAAAGCGCTTGGACACTACTACAGTGAATGGGCTGAAGCTACAGGTATAATGAGCAGGAAACAGAAACACAGATAAGAATAATGAAGTTTGAGGAGTAGGTTGTCATATCCAATTCTGCTAACCTCGTGAATGGCTGAACATCTTTCCCAGTCATTTTGAGTCAGCCTTCAGACAGGCAAGTGAGCAGGATGTTACCACAGTGGAAGACTTGGAAAGAAGAACAAGAAGGTTGAACAGGGAGGATTTTGGAAAATACCCAACTTTGACTTGCATTGAATGTTAAGTACAGCTTAACAGTTATCAGAAAGAGTCCTTCAGTCCAAGAGGCTTGCGTTTAATAGGTGGCCAAATCAGTGGGTTTGTAATTTGCGGAAAGAATTTTCTAGAGAATTGCATATCAGCCTTTCGGAACAACAATTATTGAGTGGCAAACGCATTTTAAGGCCTTTTAGTGGCAGCTCACCAACTGATCCTACAAACAGAGATCTATTACAATCCAGGTTTTCATGCCTTCAGCAAATGCTGGTTTTGAGTGAGAGTTCAGCTGTGAAACACTGAAAACCTTCAATACAGATAAGCAATCTGAGGCAGCACTGAAAGAATCCTTCATTTTTCTCTTTCCAATTTCTCCCCATCTGGATTTACTAGATTACCCAACAAATATGAACTAATATTCTCATCTACGAGAGTTCTCCTAGTGTTTGGAGGAACTAGGGATTTCATAACAGTTTTATGAGATGAGTTTAGCGTTGCTTTTTGGAAATGTGTTTTTAAACAGAGGATGTATTTTATCTTTCTTTGGAACACATTTTCTTGATTTAACTGGTGGGGGTTCATATTTTTTGAATAATTTAAGCAGTGTGGACCCAGGGCCCAAATTGTGTTGACCTCAAATATAGTCCTGGTGAAGGGAATGCTGAAATAGTGGAGAAGTTCAGTTTTGTGTTGAAGACCAGGGTCTGTGAGAAATATTTCAGATGTTATGCTATCCTGATTTAGAAGGCGAATGAAAGGCTTCTGTGCATCATATTGATGTGATGTGACTGAATGAATGCAGATGCATCATGATCTGAAGTCTGCTAAACTTGTGTTTGGAGGGCTGTGAATAAATAAGAGAGAGTCTGTTCCTGGGAGAAGCCAACCACTGGTTCTGGAAAGATCCCAGCAAATCACAGCAAAGTTATGCAACTAATCTTTATTGCTAGGATGTGGTACAAAATAAGATGATTTATCAGTTTATTCAGAGTTTCTGAGCATGACAGACATTAGCGGTTATCACCAGTGTCAGGTCAGGAACAGGGCCCAGGAGCTGCCCTAAAGGCTCAGACAAAAGTGCATATAATTTGTGGCCCTTTGTGGGAGGAATGTTTTATATTATGTGGAATATTTGAATTTTCAGTTAGACTGCTCCTTACGCAGTAGACATAACAGAGAAGCATAGGAACAAACCCAGGCCTAGTAGGGAAGAATGACTACAGTATCTTTCAATACCTAAGACCTTATACTCCTGCAGGACTGGAGGTAGTTCCAGGAAAACTGGGTTCCCAGGGAAAGCAGAATCTCAAATCTGTTTTTCTATTGATTCAATCGGGCAAACAGTGAGGAGGTGGCAGCTAACCAGTTGCCTGTTTTCATTCCTGTTCTGAGATGGCCATTCATTTTCTCCATTCATCACACGGGGACCTTAGGCTTTCACCCCTAGGTACTCTATCCCCAACAGAGGGGCACCTCAAAGATTAGGCATTACGTCCCCCCATCTGTAGCCTTGTGAGTCCTTAAATGGATGTAGCCCTTAGTGTAGGAATTCTTGAAAGTATAAACATATTACTGTCTCTCAGATAGTTGCTTCTATAATAGGTGGCCAACTCTTGTAGTTACTGCTGGTCAGAGCCCAAGCAACAAGACTTCCAGCCCACAGGAGTTTAAAGGCAAAATGCCGTAGGTCGATCTACAACATACAGCTATGCTTCAGGCCAGCTAGCCGTACCCAGCCTAGGTGGTATTTCTACACGGTCCAGGCATTAACCCAAGCACAGACCCAGGCATGAGCGTGGGTCTGTGCTTGGGGTAGTTAGCCTCACTCAGCTTAAGCGTTTGGTGTGAAAGATCTGTAGCACAACTGTTTTTTTTTAATTGGGTGGAGGGGGAAGGGAAGGCAACGTGTTCCCCGTCTGCAGTCTGGTATTCGAAGTTATTTCTAGTACTTGAAAACTGATTTGACTAATACTTAGATAGTATTAGTCATCCATTTCCATCAATTATTGAAAAGGACTCAGCACAAATAATGTTTCTTTTTTCAAGCTGCTCTGCTGCTTGAAATAAAAAATGGATGTAGAGAAATGCCAAGATCTTTGAAAGAGACCTAAGAACAATGGAGTCCTCCCGAAAAAAATAACCAATGGAATTTGTTCAGTTCCTTTAGAAACCTAGCCTCCGCCTTCAGAGCTTTCTCAACAGTCTGTGTTTTTCCCAATCGCTAGCAAAACAAGGGCAAAGGCTTTCCCAAGGGAAACCTGCTTAAGCCTGTTGCAACGTCCATGAGGAGTATGGGTGCTGGTGGAGAGTGATACAGGGAGGAACTGTGCTGTCAACAACAGGAAGCTGGTGAAAAACGAGCGCTGCCCCTGGGGAGGTGAACGCAGAGCAGATGGCTCTAATTGTGAGTCACACTGTGACAACTGACAAGAGAAATTCTGCACTCTTGACACTTTAAAGATACCAAAAATACCAGAGAGCACATTCCATGGCTTCTTGAAGACTTCCATATCGAGGTAGCTGGGGGGGGAGAGCTCCAACTCCTCCTGTTTCCATCACTAAACAGCCCATAAAATTTGCCGTTGATAAGCTTCCAAGCAGCCAAGCATTCTAATACTTAGATAAGTCACTAATGTTAATAAAACCACTGAAGAAATAAGAAGGAAGAGGTGCAAAGGGGATTCATGTGCAGGGCAGCACTAGTTGCTTTAAATACTGATCCTTTCAATTAAGGGTGGTTCTGGATAAGAAAGGGGAAAGTAACATCCTTGTTTATAAGCACTGATAGATTTTGAAATAGCTTTTTTTTTCTTTTTTTTTTTTCTTCTTTCATCCGGAGTGACTCCAAGCATTTTCTTGATGTATTTCAATTATTGCCCGGATACAGGGTTGCAGATTTATATTGTGCCTTCTTTAGCGGAGTTACAAAAAGTCAAGACCAGAAACCATTTATAGTTGGTTGCCTATTTTTTATTTTGGGATGAATGCCTGGCTTGGGTAGGTCTGCAGATGTCAACAGAGCTACCCTAGAAATAAGTTTTCTTTGCTGTATTTGCTTGCTTGGTGCAACTGCTTTAGTACTAGTAGTTTAGTACCATACTCAGGTAATTTGTCCCTTGAGCATAGCCTGGTTGTTTCACATGCACCCTAATAACATAAATCAGCTCCTTTACTTGGAACTCTGTGACCATTAATATCTGGCTGAGGCATTATTCTTCTTCTTCTGGTATCATGCAAAAATTTTCCTTGGATATTTGGGGAGGCGGGGGAGGGGGGAATTTCATAGTGATAGAAATATTTTTGGGAGTGTCTCATTCTGAGTGGATTCAGATACCTGATATTTTGTCACGCTCTCCTGCTTTTCAAATTGTTGTTATTTGTGAAAGTTCCTAACAATGGAAAAGTGCATCTAGTCACTTGGGAAGGCAGCTACGCTGCACAACTATTCCTCCTACAGCTGTTCAGTTGCTGCTCAAAGGTGCAATTTGAAAGTTGTTACTTGAATAAGTGCTCATGCACTGAGGTGGTGGGTTTGCTCAGGCAGGTCACACAGTTCAGCACGTCTAAGTTCAGTTCAGTATTTCTGAGTTGGAGCTATCCGTATCATTTTCTTCTATTATTATTTTGCTTTATGTTACATCAGTTACCTGGACTCTTCAATTTTTTTTCTGTGGGGTAAGTCTGCTATATAGAGATACCTAGGATGAACTGAATAAGTTGCATAGGGTACCAGCAGTAGTATGGCTTTAGCGTGGTGCTCTGCTAAGGTTGGCTAATTTGCTCCATTAAGTGTCTCTGTAAATTGCAGTACCTGAGGTAGTCATGGCATTTCGCTTTGCATCAGCTGGAAATCCCACTAAATAGCCTTCCCCTCAGTACTGCTGTGTTAACACTCCTAGGGTTACACCAATGGGTACTTTTGTCCAGTTCTTTTGTGTCACCAATGCAGCTTGAGATGAGAATAATTTAAATCCTTGGGCATTTTGGAACAAGAATTTCCCTTTGTAACTGCTGTCCCAGACTGACATTTGACTTACTGCTAGCAGATATTTTATATAAGGTCAGCTGTTACTGCCATTTTTAAGATTTTGTTACCTCTGTGACAAGCCCAGGGTTTACCACTATTTGGAATAAATCTAACAAAATATTTGTGTTGGTCACGCTTTAGGATTTGTAAGTTGTATAACACCCATGTACACCAGGCCACATTTTCTAAAATCATGAACCTTTTTTTTTTTTTATCTAACTCACAAAGAGCTATGCATCCCATGAGTCTCCTAAGACGTGCAAAGCCCTGCCACCATTCTGTGGTATCACCACTGCCAGAGCAGCCAGCGAGCAGGACTCAGGAAGCCCCCTATTCTCACGTTTGGTGTGAATTTCAAAGTTTGTCTCTTGTGGTGTTATTTTTTCTTGCAGACAGTAGTGAAGGGGAAGAGGAGCAAGCACCATGTGATCTCCTCTTCTTGAATCCTTGGCAGGGATTTTGAGACCACAACTCTTCTCTCTTTTTAAATGCTTTTGCTTGGAGAAGTTGTACGATGTGGTGGAATTTCTTTCTTCTTTATATCTGTGTTGGCTAAAGCAAGACAGAGGAGCTTGAAAAGGCTCGCCCTCCTCAAGGAACGCTATCTGATTCGTAAGCATTCCTAGAGGTTAAGGCTGGTGACTATCAAGAAAGAAAATACTTCACGCAAGGGTAAGTCCTCTAATTGTGTTTGTGTTGAATAGCTGCCAGATCCCCATGTCAGGATGTCTGCAGTCACGGCTCTGATCTCACCATTCCTTCCTCGGCTGTTGCACAATTGTGTTGCATGTTTGTGGTAGGGGAAGAAAGTTGGAGAGCTGGGCTATGAAACCATCTCAGGGAAGGAAGCCATGCTTTATTTTAGTTGCTTGGTTTGGATAAAAGCCTGTAGGAGATTGAATAACTTAAAAAACCCCATAATGCGGCCCATTCATGGAAACCAAACCTGGTCTTCTATACAGATACGTGAAATACGAGGTTTAATAGCCAGGGTGGAAAAGGAAATGTCAATGAAAATATGTTTGCTGGTGTGGTAGAAATCCTAATGTACAGATGTGATAAGTCATTACTTGTTCTACCCCAACTCTCACCTGTAGTTGCAGGGTCTGTTGGGCTTAGGCTTGTAGATGCAATGAGGGAGCTTTTGGAAAACTGGTCGTGAATCTGCTCCTCTGATGGATCACTTCAAGGATCTTTTGTGTCAGACAAGTGAGACAAAACAGTGACAAATAACAGGCTGTGAAAGAGGAAAGAAACCCAAAGATACTGCAGGCCACGAGCTTAGCAGAGGAGAGAGAAGGAAAGAATATTGTAACTCCTTCCAGCCACAGCAGAAGAGTTTGGGGGACTCTCAGCACATGTAAGGGTTGAAAGCCACTCTGGTTACAAAAACATTCAATTCCTGAAAGAAGACAGCAGTTGCCTTAGCCACAGAAATGTTGGTTAAAGGTAATATCCTGATTAGTCTCCGTACCATAAATCTTTCTTAGATGATAAGGTTGTGCATTACTGCTGTTTGGTTAGAAGAAAGCAAATTTCACAGAAGTCTGGTTTTACTACTGAAAAATAGTAAGAGATTGGGTTAATCTATGACCATCATGTCGTCTCACATAATAAAATGTGATGAGCTGGTAGCGGTGCTCCAGGAGGACGTCAGTTCCACTTCCTAAACCAGGAAGTGGAGAATTATCCAGAGCAATAAAGAGCTTGTACAAATAATACCGGGGAAATCAGAAGTTAATCTGAATACCAGCTCACTCAATCTAATCAGTATGAATAGCTCCCTGCCAACTGCTCCATTACCTGAAACAGGGGTCAACTGATAAACATCAGTCAGTCCTCTCATTAAAAAAAAAAACCCAAACCAAAACAAAAAACCTAACAACCCCCCCTTCATCTCAGAATCTCAAATTCCATCATTCCTGATAAGCACTAACCAGTTCCTCATCTCTCATTTGCAGTTCATATCCTGAGCTACATAGATTTTCTGTTAGAGATAAGGATATGAAAAAGTAAAGTGATATTAATATGCATGTTGCAACCTGTTAGCCTCTCTCAGGCTGCTGTGCCTGATGTTGTAAATGGAGGTGGTCAGTGAGTCTGCACAGGAACTTGGGGTCTGGCCACATGCCATTTGTTTAACAACATTAGCCCAGATGAGTATGTTCAGGGAAAACAGTTCGAGTCATCTGAACGGAAGAGCAGATGATTGAAAAAAGAAGGTGGAAGAAGAGAAAGGGAGCAGTAACCCCAGGCTTTTGAAGGATGTCACCCAACTGACATCAAACCAGACAAGTTACATTTTGATTCTTACACCGTGCTCGCCACTGTTAGATATTTATCAAAGTTGTAGCCGAGACAGTATTTTTCTGCCTTTCCCTTTTAGCATGGGCGAGATTCTGCTGGCCTAAAAACCAGATAGCGCCAATCGACAGTGGCATTAAGACAGCAGTCAGTAAAACATGGTTCCTGAATCAGTGTTATGGTGTTCGAGTCAAACGTTTATCTTCAGTGACTTAGGCAGTATTTTTCTAAATTTTTGGGAAGGTATAGGAACTGACTTTTTTGCTTTTCTTGGTAACTGAGAGAAAGAAGGGTTGAGTCAGCTGCACTATAATGCAGATTTCTGCTTTACAACAGGTTAGAGGCTTCACAGAGAAAATTGTTCTTTTCTGTTTTACAGACTTTTTGTTCATGTGTTTTAGATTTACAGATAAACTAATCAAAACTAATAAAAAGTAGAATAGAACATAACCAACATAAAATCCTCAAACATGCTTTCAAAGGTCACTGACACAACTATATTTAGTTTTAATATATTTTTAATTTCATTGTGTAGTAAATAAGCAGAGATTTTTTCCTCAAACCAACCAAGGTTTTCTTAGCTTGTTTTCTTGACTTAGCTAAAAATATTATGAACTGTAAACATCTGAGAACTATACGTCTTTTTAACACTCAAATTGTTATTCACTATCACCTTAGCTCTTAAGGAAAAAAATAAAACCTGTTTGAATGAGCCGCAGGTAAATTAAATTTAACTCAATTCTATAATTGCGAGTAGAGGTCTTCTGGAGAAGAGCTGCCTGTAGCAGCTTATATATGCTTCTATTTATGGAAAGTCTACATCCAAATTAGAAGTAAGTCAAAATGATTTCAGTAAAATGTTTTCCTGTTAAGAAATGATATTGTCATTTTTGTCAAAGTGAAAAATAAAGAGAAACCTATAAAATTGATTAATTTAGGTCATTATTTGTGGAAAACAGATTTACTGTTTCATTTTGTGTTTCTCTGTGAGTTATCACTCATTTTTCTTTCCAAGCACACACCCTCCTTCCACTATTTACTTTTCATTTCAAAGGGGGAAATAATGGGGTGAAGGGGTTTTTATTCTTTTTTTTTTTTTATTTGAAATGCCTAGACAGTAATGAAATAAAATATTCTGTGCATCCTTAAAAAGCCAGACACCTGCTATTGAAGGGGAAATAATGCCCCAGCCTCCCCCCCCCAAAAAAAGAGAAGAGAACGAGAAAGAGAACAGGTGCAGTTAATGGGCCAGACTAAAGTATCATGGGAGATTTTCAAAGCCGCAGATGAATTTAGCTGCACCACTTCCGAGGAATATAAATGAGTGTTGTTTACTTTGGTTTTCTGAAGTTTGAAATTATCCTCTTCAATGTAGGCTTTGGGGGGAAGTCCACTTGAAATAATTGTAGACATCTGAATTTAACGTGTTACTGCCACCTCATATGACAAGGATAAATGCCACTCACGCGCTAATTTTCCACAGACAAACAGTATGCCAGAGAATATTACCAAGCATTGTCAGCGAGAAGGAGGAATAGCCTTGCCTTACATCTCCACTTTTAATTTCATTACTTTTATTTCAAAATTGTGTTTGAGTGGGGAGCAACGTCTGGGCATTTGTCCCAGGCAGGCAACATTATCTCTTTTTTTCCTCTGGTCTAACAGAACCTTTACTCCTACCTACACTCCCTGTTGCATCTGTTTATCTAAAACTGTGCTGGAAAATTATGAGTTTATAAAAATGTAACACTGTGTCTTGATGCATGAAATCATTATATTATTAATGAAAAAGTCTTTTAATCACACATAACCCTACTCTAAATGTATACATTCGTTGATACACGTACACTGATTGTATTAAAAAACAACTTTCAGGAAGCTTTGGAATACACAAAAATTAGACAATACTGTACAATTAAAAGCCCATCTAGCTTATTAATGGGTAACTCTTGCTCATCTCTGGGCCTAATTCACATGTTGTCCTGATCAAAACACACACACCAAATTAATTTAGTTAGATGACATCTATAATCCTATTCTAAAACCTTAGTTCTTTGTGAAGGCTACCATTTTGTAAGGTCACTGTGGAAAGACAGTGAAAACTGTTTATTGAAGTGATTGTTGCTTATTCTAATATCCATAATAAGGGAGCTTTTTCTCCCTCATGTATTCTACCCTTAGTAGATCATTATCTTCCTTTATATTCAGTATTTAAAATTGTTTGGGGAAAGTGCCTGTGTAGTCAGAAATGCAAACTGCTTTTGTTGGACTGTTTTGTTCTTATTTTTATTTTCCATGAAATACTTCTCATGTGTATTCTTCTGTACGGTGTCCCACTGCATGTAAATTCAAAGCAATAACCATGTTATTTCTTTTGTTCCAGTGACTCACTTTAGTTAGAAATAAACTCTGTTGTGTTAGTTGTTACTTCTAAGATAATATCATACACTGCATTCCAACATAATAATGGATTTTAATTTGAAATTATAGAAAAACAGAATGATTGAAAATCACCCATAGGTGATTGAATGAGCTACATGTAGAGTCATCCTCAGGTCTGGATTCATCTGTCTGTCTTTTCTACAGATCAGGGGTTTTTGTTTTTTTTAAAGACAGTTCTTAATGCTTGAACAAATCCCTTTTTCTTCCCCTCGGTAATGTGGTTAACTGTCTGGAATGTGAGCCACTGGAAATTCTTCCCCACAGAAAAAACTCCATTAAGCTTTCAAACAGAGTTACTTCATCCCCACAGCTGCACGGATAGAAGACTTTCTAGTGCCTAAATACTTACTGTATATGTCATCCTTAAATTTAATTATTTTTTTTTTCCCAGCCAGAGCTTTAGGAGCAGGTGCTAGCCTTTTGCTTCCTTTCTGCTTCCTCTGTGGGGAACGGGCTGGAAAGAGCCAACTAATTAGAAAATTCTACAGGGAAATTAATTCTGCAAACAGCTGAGGAATGGCATTTCAGTATAATGCTCACTTTGTCTGTCAGCAGAGCACTGGTTGGCTTGACAAGTGGCAGTTCTCCCAGATGTTACACATGTTGTGATGAGACCAGAACTGCATCGTACGTTGCCCATTTACTGAAAGATGTGGTGCTCTGGAAGAGTAAATACACTAAAACTAACCTCTAGGACATGCTATGTTGCTGTCACAAGGCAACAGCACGGTACTTTTACATATGCTTGAAGTGTAGCAATGAACCAAATCGTTTTTTAGCGAGCTTAGTTCCAAATGTTGCCTTTGCTTTCATGTAGGGCTGAGGCACGGGGGAGGAGGGTGAAAAGAGCCATACTAAACTACTCGGGGTGAAAGGGCTGGATTGTCAAAGTTAGGCTTGCATATTGTACACATCTAAAAATATGTGCAGATCTGTAACATGTCTGAGCAAAACGCTTTTTTAAACAGTTGGCTGGTTACGTGCACATGAGGATAGTCGGATTTGCATCCACAGGCTTCCCTGTTCAGAGGCGCTGGTGACTGAAAGCTGCAAAGGTGGTTCACTCGGAAGGAGCCTGTTGTGAGAGATTTATGGAAACAACACTGTCTTAGTGAAGATGATGGCAGCCTACTCATTTCTCAGAGATCTCGCCAGTACCAGTTTTGTCACCTTAGTACTTCTTGCTTCTGGACTAAAACCCCATTTACCCACTTACCCTATCTTAAGTGATGTGCCCGGCTCTCAGCTCGCTTCTCATGACAGACCTTTTTGACCCACAAGCCAAGAACAGCATAAAAACCCCAGCCCTCCTCCCAACGACATTACTCATCTGTTCCTTCCCAAACCCCCAAATTCTTCCTCCAGCTATTTGTAACATGAGGTAACCCTCCGTAGCAGACTTCTCGTGCACACCGTTCCCGGATTGACGTGGCATACCTTGTTTCTGTCCTGCCAGGAGATGGCCCTGGGCTTCGCTTTAGTGTTCAGCTCTGCAGAAGTGTCCCCCAGACACCAGATGTCTGGAAATTTGCCCTGGACTTAACATAGAAAGAGGGACTTGCAAGTGCCCATTGAGTAATATAGAACGGCTTTTCTTATCTTTTAGGTCCAAACATGATGTTGAAGCTTGCAGTGTTATGAATACCTCTTTGTGTGGCAGCTGGTTCATTTTTCGATGTCTTATTCTCCCGCGGTGGGGCTTGTATTCTTGAGCTCTTTTTTGTACTCTTCATCTCTGTCATGAGTACCTGAATGCTTTTTCCTTTCTGTGTCTAACTAATTTGTCATATCTAAGAATATAAAACATAGTACATTCATGTAAGTCCTGTGGAGATATGTCGCTTTTCTGTAGCTGAAGATTTCTCAATGCATTTTTCTTTTTCTTATATTTGCTCTACTGTAACATTATTGACCTTTTCTCCGCCCCCCCCCCCCCCCCCCCTTCCCTTCCCTTGTACTTCACAAATGCAGGAATATTCTATATTCTGTCTCAGTCAAAAATCTCATCACTCCTTATTTGCTTATCAGTCTGTTCTCTCCAGCATAATTACATTACTTAATACATTGCACAGTGTTGGATTCAAGGACTGTTTTTAATGGCAAACAATCTATATCCTATTACCATTTCAGCGTTACCATGCAGACGTGATTGGAGAATTACTTGGTTATTAACTTTTTTTAATCAAAAAACTTCAAATTTTTGCTATGCTTATGCTGAAGTGTGATCATCTTCCAGCACTACACTAACTAAAGGGCTTTGACTTCGAAAGAGTCATTTGCACAGATGAAGATCACGCTTGCAGGTGAAAATAATAGCATTCCATTCTTTGTCTTTAAGAAAAACCAAGCCAGTTTCTATACTTTCTAAATTTACTTCACCTGATAGCAATTATAGTTTGCCTAATGAGATGTAATTGCTTAAGAAACCATTGAAATTAAATCACAGCTAAATATTAACACCTTCCCCTTATCTAATTAATAATTAAAAAAACCTCTTTGCATGTTTTAATTAATTTCTAGAGCTGCATACATTGACAAACTGGAAGGACTAAAAGGCATCTATCTCCAAAAGAGAGGTGCGTGGACTCTCGAATGTAAGCAACTTGATTCTAAAGTCTCTTTGAGCTAGAGATGTTCTAATGTCCACATATAGAAGATTTATTCTGCAGTCACGTTTTCTGAATTAATTGACTTCTAAATTTTGAAATCCTAAATGCAACACTACTTGGCAGTTTTCCAAAGTGCATTGTGATTTATCTGATGCATGTATTATGGAAATTTGTCAAGTGGTCCATGTTTAACACAGGCCTGTTAAACATTTAAAACAAGAACACAATTAAATTATTAAATACCATTATCACATATTCTTCCCAGAATTACATCTTTTATTATGGAGTGCTTGCTAATTACAGGAACACTGTCAGCTGAAATTTTTAAAGTGATTGTCAAATGGGGAATAAAGTGGAAAAAGTGTGCTATTTATTGCAGGTAAATGTCTAGCTAGATTGCCTTTATATATTACCTAGATAAAATTTCTTAGTGATTTAATTTTCTATTTATTGTCATCCAGATGTTCAAAACACTGACCCAGCTGGCATGGAAATTTCATTTTTTCCAAATTATGATAATGGTTTAAATCATAAAAAAAAGGCATATTACATCCACAGAGATTCACTAGGATGATTTGCACTAAATGGATTTTTATATGGGATAATTTTTTTTCCCAAAGTTCAACAAGAGTCAAGATTATATCTGTATGTGTTTAGGAGCCAAAAAGCCTAAGTAAGGGAGAAAGACACACCTGTCTGTAGAAGTTATTGAATAATTGCATGTTTGCGCTATTTGCTTAATGGTATAACTGATGAATCTTTATGAGTTCTCCTGTAGAGTACAACAGAGTTAGAGCGGCGTGGGTAAGGATGTTTTCATGTGATGTGATGGTCATCAGAAAGACCAGGAGGGGTCAAGCTAGAAGGAAGAGATGTCCTTGTTTGGGGGCATGGAAGTGTGTGCAGATGTAAGTATGGACAGGGAGGTTAGGTGAATCGGGCAGTGAATTTAAAAAAGCCTTACAATTAATTAAAGTGTTTCATTATGTTCTAAACAGAATCCTTGTTTCCTTTGGAGTAAAGTGAAATGCTTTGTTTTGTCTTTGTGTGTTCAAGAGGACTGAATTTCCATTTTGGTTTCAAGACACCTACTCTCTTAAAAATTTAAATTCTATTTCAAAATGGTAATGTTGGTTTAAGAACTCAAAACTTTTATTTATTTACTTATTTCTACTTCAGAGCAAAGTAGTTCACTTACCCCAGTTTCGGGAGAAGTTGATCTGAGTTTGCAAAGCGTATGTCCCAGACTACATTTTTCAATTAATTTTGTGTTCATCAAGAAATTTAATTAATCTCTAGCTATAATGTTTCATTTTAAAGATTTTTTTTTTTTGTATGTGTTTGCCACACATTGCAAGAGTTAATAAATAAAACCAATTTGATTTATGACTTGTTTTGCTTGGACAAGTTTATGAATACCAGTGCTGTATATGTTTTTAATTAAATTCTTTCTTTCCTCCAAGGATGTCACTATCCAAAACAAATTGAGAATTTTATTTAGAAAGTTTACTCACACCTTGTATTATTATGTATACTCTTGAGACAAACTTGCATCTGGGGTCAATATTTATAAGAACCATTTCCAAAGTTCAGAATGGAAACTTTTAAACTTTCACGCTGTCCCTAAGTTTTAATATATGCCTGGCTTAATATTGCATTGCAATATTAACATAAATTCTTTATTTTGTGTAATAGACACGTCTCTGCAAACTGTAAGCCTTTTCTTGATACATTTCTGCAACAGCTGCAGATAGCATTCCTTGTTGAATTTCTAGATTGCTCAGTAAGGTTAACATCCATAAAGCATTTTATCTACTACACTTTAAAAATTTTCCTCTGGCTGCTCTAAAAATGCGAGTGTTATTCTTTTCTCTGAAATCCCATCAATTTGTTATTTGTAGGCATGGCCTGGAAAGGAAGGAAGGGTAAGGAGACAGCGGGAGTGAATCAATATTTTATTGTAGTGACACTCTTGTGTTACTCCAGCTAGTCAGTTTTACGTCTAACCTTCTGACTGCAGTGCTATCCATCGCAGTTGCTCAAAAATGAAAGGCTACATCGTCTTTGCCGCTAGTTCATGTGATGTAGCACAGATGAGAAAATAGGTAGATATTTACGCCACCTTTATTCTCTGACCAAAGGCTTTGACAATTTAAAGCTGCGCCGCCTTTCCCAAAGACCAGGCACGTGGGGCGTGGACCTGTGTAGAAGGCAAGATGTGCTAACCTTCTTCTTATGTCTTTCCTCTTCCTCTTGCAGAAATACTGCGTGCCTCGGACATAATGTCTTGGGAGCTCTGGGGACGTTAGGCCTTGGAAATTTTACGGGTCTGCTGATCTGAGCTACTGAGAACACTTTTTCAAATGTACCTTCAGATGAGAAACACACAGAGGAAATCCCTTCAGAACCTCACTGGTGGTTTTAAAACAGCATGAAAGGACACGTGTCAGCGGTACAAGGAAATTAGGTGGAAGTCGAAGAGCTAGGCTACCCTCTTCTGAGTCAGGTAAGCACACCTTAGCAAACACCTCACCAGCCTTGCATCGGTTCATGGGAAGTGTCTGGTGCTACTAATGTCAATGCACATTTGTTAGGCTTGAGAACTCTCTTTAGATACAAGATTTGGCACTCGTAGCTATTAGAGATACATCTCTAAATGTGAACATAAGCAGATACCTTAATATTTAAATGGTGTCTAACTGATAATTAGGTTATGCAAATGGTCATTATCTAAACAGAATATAGAAAAGCAAGAAGATTTTACAGAACGTTTTGTACCTTGCTCTCCAATTTTTCTTAATTTTAATTGGTCAACTAATCATTCCATTGTATTTATCAACAATATCCAGAAAGACAAGAACTTAACTGTGCTAAGGATTAACCGAAGGGTGCTATTTAAACATCTGCACATTGTGGCCAGAAAACTATTCTATTAAACTCATCTGAGGGCCTGCAGTTGCCATAAGAGAAATGTTTTGGGGTGGCTAAGGGTACCAGGTCAGGTCCCTCATGGCTGAAAGAAAGTAAGTCATGGCATGTGGGTAAAAGCCAGAGATTTCCAGAAAGGAGCACAATTCTTTTGCCATCAGGCAATAAAATTTTTACTGTTGGCTTCCACAGAAGCAAAGTTAGGCCAGTACTGACTGCTTCTGAAATCCCACCCTTAATACCAGCCTTCTTAAATGTCAGCCTGCTTGCCTGCCTTCCAAATGTTGGAAAAAACCCTGAAATCTCTGCCCCTCAGCCCCAGTGAAATCAAAAGAAAAGAGGTTAATTGATGGGGTTTTGTTTGGGGTTTCTTGGGTTTTGTTTTTTGTTTGTTTGTTTTTGGTTTTTTTTTTTTTTGTAGGCCATCTAGAAAAAAAAATGAGTGGAAATCAGATGAACATAAAATGATTTTTGACACATTTGGCAAATGGTAGTGTTTTCAGAAGTTTGCTCACAAAAACTGTTGTGTAAGCAGTCACTTGCTCAGTTTGATTAAGAGGGTTTCTTGCCAGGAAGGGGAAAAAAAAAAGATCACCAGTTGGCAATGTTCATCCTTTCCACTCATATTTTCTTTGCCTATGACTCCCAAAGCGTTTGGTGGAAATGGCAATGTTGCTTGTATTTTTACAACTAAAGCACAGGAGATTAAAGTGAAGATATGAAAACATGAATGCTTGAAAAGTTATGTTCCTGGAAAAGAGAGACACAGATGAGCTGACAGAGAAACCTGATGCTCAGAAGTATACTAAGAACCTTCAGATGCTCAGCATTTATGAAAATCAAACCACTTATTTAGGAGCTGAAGTTATGCACTCAGCGACAGCCCCAAACTTTCATAACATGCTAGGAAAAGAGTGGAAATAAAAAGAATGTAAAATATTCAGTTATCTATCCTAACTACTAGGCTGTATATTGCTGTATATATATGTGTCTTTAAATTTGGGAAAAAACCTGTATGGCCTGAATTCTTATCTTTTTTTTAAAAAAAAAAAAAAAACCAAAACAGAAACATAATATGAGAAGCAGTTTTTATGGCTTTTTTTTTTTTTTTAGTGAGTTGTTGCTGAGGGATTAGAAAAAGCTGCAAGTCTCACATTTTGCTTTACATAGTCAATGTTTCAATGACTGACCAATTACTTATTATTCTGTTCCATTCAAAAGATTATGCCATATACAGTCATGTAGGATTTGTCCAGAAGTTGACATGTCCTTTCATTGCTAAAAAATTTGGTTTGGAATGGAATGAAGTCAAATACAGGAAGGAAATTATTATGGAAACTGTAAGAATTTGAGACCTCAGCTGTCATCAGACACAACAAAACATACTGACCAGATGAAAATTGCCAAGAAATATTTCAAGAAGGTATTTGGCTTCTGAAAGCTAATTCTACCATCAGAGTACTTGCCAGACATAAGCAGAGCATCACATTGTTATATTTTTTCTTACATGAAGAGTAGTTATAGATGTAAAAAGGGTAGAATTTTGGAACTCAGGCTGTTACTGTCTGTTTCAAGGGAATGAATGTCTTTACACCCTGAAAAGCTCCTTTATTAAAAGAAAGATAAACTCCAAAGAACATTGGTAAACTTTTTTTTTTTTTCATTCAAATGGATAAGATTATGATGGATACACCTGATTACATTATCAGAGTCTAGGAATTTTAAGATAAACTCAGGTTCCAGAAAAATTCAAGCTATTCACAAGTCAAAATAATTTTCAAATATATCGTGTGAAAGACAAATAGAATTACACATGCAATGCTCATGCAGAGAATTTTCCAAGTTAGTTGGAGACATTTAAGTGTGGCACTGATTGCATGTGTTTAACCTTCGCATGATAACAGTGTTGCTTTCAGCTAGAAGTGATGAAGTCATGCATAAAACATTTGCATATCTCAAACATATTGATAAATCAGACTTTAATGAAGCCATTTTCAAAATTTTATTGTCATTTTTATTCTAAGTTAAAAAGATATATTGTGCACAAGATTATTAAAATAACAACAGTATTCTTTTCCTAGTGTGACAAAACAAACTCACATAAGTAAAAATATAGAGTATTTACTGCACAAAAAGAAGAAAATGTGTTGGGCATGGCTAATAGTTATTCAGAAAATGTTAGCGTAGGGGAAAACTAAGAAACATTAAGCATCTTGGCTATTCTTAACTGTGATTTCAGTGGAAGCCACCTTTTTTCTGAATAAAGCTGGTTGTTATTTGTACCTGCATCTTCATATCTTAAAATTACTGTACAGAATGTTAAGTGAAAGCTAATTCTAATTAACTACTATTTAATCAGTTAGTATTTGAAGGGATCAGCTTTGCATGAAGGAAGTACAGGGCTAAATCTGCAAAGAATACAATGCTGGCTAGTGCAACACCTAACTTTAAGGCATCCTGCCAGCTAGCAGGAATTTTTGCTTCAAGATTAGGCACATCTATTCCTTAATGAGTGGAGGGGAAGAGCTAAGTCAGCTCAGAGTAATGTCACAGGAGACCAGCAAGCTGAACTCTTCCAGAGAAAAACAGCAAGATGTCAGCTGTGTCCCTTGGAGTAAAGCATTTAACTCTACTTAGGTTTCTCCACTGTGAACCTGGTCTTTAAATTAAACATCTCCAAACTGGCCAAAGGAATTCCCTTCCTGATATTTAAAGCATTCACCTGAGCAAGGACCTGTTTTCAAAAATCCCTTCTGCTTTAGCTTGAAAACATATTTCTCCGGCTTCCAAGTTCATTTTGCTGATTTTTTTCCTTAATATATATTGGATACTTTGAGGGATGGGGAGGAGAGTGCAGTTGATCAATCAGCTTGATAGTTAGTTATTCCTTGCAGAGAAGAGAATGGTATTCAGGTTCCTGGTGCAACAAACATTGACTTTATTTATGCAGAGGAGTTCTTCAGCAGGAGAGGCTGGTACCTGGTAGTCATAAACTGCCAGGATGACTGAGGGACAGCTGTGTCAATCAAGTAAATTAGTGCAATCAGTATTCAAACACAGAATCACATATATATCTGTATATATCTGGAGACAGAATATCAAGCCAGAGACCTATGAATATCATCTTTCTTCATGTACACTACAAAGAAAACTCAGTATATAGGACAAAATAACAGTAAGTACTTTTCTCTTTTCAGAACTTTGTTATTCTGAAAAATCACGGAAGATGCCATTGTCTAATGAGAAAAACGTTATTAAGATGAATAAAAGGAAAAAGGTAAAACCAGTAAAATCCTTTCCTCTGCATGCTTCTTAAGGGAAGCATAGAGAAAGCCATGTGCACAAAATGGCAGAGAGATCAGATTGTTTTGTCTGTTTCTGCAGTGAGTTGAGCTGTAACCACCTGACAGAGAAAGGAATCGCTGCTCAACCAGACACATATCACACAGAGTGGTAGCACTCTCCTGCTATTTCATGAGAGTATATAGTTTAATGTTTGTGTGAATGTGTGGCTGGAGGGGCACCCTGTTTATGACAGGCTATGGATATCTGTGGAACATTGCCCTGGAAGAATGTGCAATATTTCCAGCAGGAAACCCAAATGCCAAGCAGATGTATTTTGGTCCCGACCTAAACTATTGGACTCTTCAGTTTTATTCAGACTGGCAGAAAATCTTCACTTTATCCAGTTTAACATTTTTAAGACAACAGTCACAAAACAATGACTTTTCAGCCCTATTGACAAAGACTGGAAGCCACTGGGAGGGTCATGCAGATCTGTGTTTCCCTGAGGGCACACAGACTGCTCATTAAATCTGCTTGGTCATCTCGCTTATGCATTGAACTTAAAAAATCAAAACAACAACAAAGAAGAAACCCAACCCATAAAAGCATGTAGCACTCCTGCTCAGAGGATGTTTAAGGGAGTTAATCCAACTTGATCTTTCTCCCACATACCCTCTATGGGAGGAAATATTTATGGAGGAAACAAACTGAAAAAGATCACAAAGATCCTGCCACATAGATTTCCTGGTGTTATTCTACAGAGGAAGAGGCAAAAGTTCTTTCCTCAAATTCCTTTCCCCATGTAAACAGGGGGAAGAATATTGTCCTTTGTCAACATTTTGTTTTGCTCATTTACCGTTATCTTCTAAACATGTTCTATGAAGATGCAATTTGTTAATCATGACCGTGTTGTGTTCTGTAACAGAAACGATCCTTTGGGACCATATTTGTAATATGTGCTGAAATGTATTGTTTGCTAAGTGGCCTTATCTATAATTCAGAGAGTCTTTGTGTGCTTTGGAGGACCATTTGGCAAACTCTGTGCAAGGAAGTAATTTAGTTATCTGGCTGCATTAAGGATGAAATCAATTTAAGATGAATTAGGACTTCCAGAAAAGTGATATGAAAAAACCCCACCTAAGTTCTTGGCTTTGGAAGAAGTAATTAACCAGTACTGGAAGAGCCTTGGTGAACATGCAATCGGATATCCTTTAGTGGATCTAGAAGAGCAATTTAAGAAAGTATTTTCCCCAGCTTTCCATTCCTACCTCTCAGCTGGTTGTTACTTTCTCAAAAGTTTAGATGTGGTGTCTACCCTAGCAAGTGCTTCTAGCCTGTTTCAGTGACAGAATAGATTAATTTAAATCACTGTTTGAGATTATTCAGGGGGCGGAGAGCAAATAACTTTCAAATGATGTGAGACTTCATTTCAGTTTGAGTCCCTGTCTCCTCCTCTTATTGCTCCACGTCAATAAAAATGTTGTAGAGGGGCTGTTGCAACCCAAGTACCCAAGCGAAGGCAAAGGTCCAGCTGAGATTGCCTTCAGTTCCAGAAGGTTCAGGTTCATAGCATGAACTTAGAGACTGGTTATTGCGAACACACTGCTAAGTCTTCGCTAAGTGAAGACACAGTTCACAAGCATTTATTTCAAGTCATTTGCAATATAGTGATAAATCTGTGCAATTTTATTTCCAGCTCAACAGGACATTGGACATTGCTAAACTGTTTAATATACGTAATGTGATACTCTGTGATAAAAATGATCCATTAGTGAGCTGAGTGACAAAAAAGCGTGTCTGAAAAAAGTCCTTAAGGATAGGCCAAGATCGTTTGCATTTATTTTAATGATATCCAAATGGTGTTCTGACTAAAGATGTTAATAATTATGATGAGCAATAAAACTCTAGAAGGAGTTAAACTTGCTGGCAGGCTTTATTCTGCTGCAGTGTTCTGTTTGACATAATTCCATAACCTCTTCCCTTCAATAAATGTCAACTACTCTGTTGTATTTTTTTAATTTCTTAAATGTCCTAGCTGTGAAGAGAGACAGAGCATGAAAATTGTCAGGGATATATCACGTTTTGCATTCACATGCTCATGGTTTTTGCTAGGGTGACTGAAAGGCCAGAGAAGATGCTGCAGGAAGACTTTCAAGCAACAGTAAATACGGAAGTTGTTTCCAACTCAATGTTTTGAAATGCTTTAAAAGCTTTAATCAAAAGGCCGTGGTATGATCAACTCTGGTAGAGGAATAAGAGTAATATTTCCACAATAAATATTTTATTTTTGATGGTACTTTCTCTGAAAACCACCGATGGGGAAGTGGGGGGATTTGATGACAACACAGATTTAAAAAATGCTATAAACTTATCTAATGGCAGAAGATGATGACAGTTTTCAGAGATAGCCGACCAGTCAAGAACTGCTGCAGCCAGATGAAAAACCTCCATTGCTTTTACTCTGAAGCTTGATTAGTTAATGAAAAGGTCTGTGTGATACAGTAGTAACTGACACAAGGGAACAGCCTCAAAGGCCTTTGAAGTCCTTTCCTCTCAAATGTCCTTCAGCAGGTAGAACAACACGTTAAAACAAGATCTTTGTGGTAGCTCCACATCATCTACCCACCACCATCTGGCTTTCAGTGCTCCTCCTTGTGGCTGGTTTGAGAGTGTGGTGTTCTGGTTGTGTGGTACTAGAGACACTTTTGCAGGCCATGGATTTGTAAGCATTATAAAATGATCGAATCATAGCGGCCTGATCCATCTCCTACCAAAAAACCTGGAAGACTCTTAAATCTTTTCTGGGGCTGAAACTGCATGAGTTTGTGAACAAGTCACAGAAAGCACCAAGCATGGTCAGTACTTGCACCCTGCCTCACAGTGTTTGATACAGGACAAGCAGAAAAAGGCAAAAGAAGAGCTTTCATTTCTGTGGGTACTTACACTGTTACTGACACAGAACCTCTAGATGCAGCTTTGGTCTTGGAAAACTGTTTATTCTGGAGCGTAAGAAAGATGGAGGTGGCCCTAAATAATCCTTTACCCTCCACATCTTGGAAGAAACTACGACAGTACTAATGTGCCATTTTGCACAAGCATGAACTGGGGTCCATATAGATAATAAATAACAAATGAAGCTCATTGTAATGAGTGAAATTGGGCTAAAGACAAAGCTGTCCCCGAGTGTCTTCCTCCTATGGTCAAGACTGACAGAAATAAGCGAAGCTAATAAACTTAATCCTCGACCCAGCTTTAACAGTATTTCCAAAGGCCGTTTCAGAAAATATAAACACATTAAAGAAGAGCCAGAAACCTAATCGGCTCAGCAATCACAGATTTCTCAGTTGTGTGTTGAAGACATAGCAACCTAAATTACCCTTGAAATTACTCTTTTTCAAGTTATACACTTTTAGTAGTATAAGAACTTATTCCAGACAAGGACTTAGCTTGGGTTTATGTTAACATATAATTTGTAAAAGTTTGTAATAAACATGCCTCACTGAAACTGGCAGAAATTACAGGAAGGAAAACACCACTACTAACTTTGGGCTACTTGCTTTGATTCAGACCTTATTGTGTTATGTTTGTCATGTGAGCTTCAAAACTGCAGAGAAGTGATGAATCGTTGTGTAGCTAAGACCAGAATTTCCAAAGCAGCCTCGTCTTTTTAGAAACTCTCTTTTGATTAAGAATTTTGACTTCCAATATAAATATTCACCAGAGGCCTGATGCTTAGATGGGGAAGTGTACTAACAGGCTTTCATTCAGACAGGAAGAAATATGCAATGCATAATTCAAGACCTTAGGCCTGAGCTGGCATCCTGTTATACACCCACTGAAGTCGATGAAATTTTAGGGTGTACAGGAAGCGCCAACTGAAGCCTTACAAATAAACACTTAGTAGTATTTATATAAATGTGGTAAACAGAAAAGAAAAATACCAGTATGCATGCTGGTGGTCAGTCTGAAATTACCACTCTTCTCAGGCCAGTTTTTATATCCTTTAGTATAATAGGGCCATCATTATTTTTCCAATGCTTTTCAACTCGTGGTAAGAGATAGTTTCCCTTCTGTTAGTCACACAAACTAAAAGCAGGTCTGTAATCTCAGTTTAGCTGTATTTGGAAACTAGTCTTGTTTGTAAATGATGAAAGGAAACCAGGCAGGAACCTATTTACCAAGTTTCTCTGTAGAAGCATTCAGTTTTTCCAAGGTCGCTCTTTTCTCCACACTGACCAGCTTCTCTGCACTGGATAAAGTTTTTGAATCCTTCAAAATACAAGTTTACTATTGGTACAATTCAGGAGCTTAAAAATTAAAGCATGCATCAATGTCTTTGAAACTACGGTGATATTGCACTTTGTGTGTATGTTCTATTATTTGAAACATGAAGATGGTTTGGTCAAAATTGCCCATGACATTGTTTGAGACACAGAGCAAGCTCAGAATGGGAGAATCCATTGCTCTGAAGAGCCAAGACTTTAAATAATTTAAAGCTATGTTTCTTGTTCTTCCAAAATAAAGCTTAATCTATTAGTTAGCTGTCCAGGAAGCTACTGTTCAAAGGTGATGGACGATCTTGAATGAAGTGGAAAAAAATTGTTGGTATAAATTAAATAAATATTTAGTTGTAATAAATGGTGGCATTTTAATAATTAGTGAGAAGTCTTGTGTTTATAGATTTTTCATAACATACTATGTAAGTAATGAAAACAAAGCATTGATTATTCAACATACAAAAGTCAATTTTAGGGGTATAACAGATGGAGAGTGCCAGAGCCAGAGGAGAGTGAATATTTTTTAAAAGCTATGTGATCACGTAATTAAATTGAGTGGATTAAATATGGGAATTCACAAACATTCAGGTGAGTTAGGTTCTTTCTGTTCTCATTGACACTGGAGAAATAATGAAATTTCTGTTTCCCTACATGTACACACTGTTTAGAAAACTATTTATTAATGTTGAAATTAATAGCATCACGACCATGCATTCAGCAAGCCCAAAACCATAACATGACTTGAATGACGCATAACAAAGTGATTATGGGGGCACACAGAACAGTCCAACTTCTTCCAAATTGCTGAAAAATTACAAGTATTACCTTGTTAACATTTGTCTCATGGCATGACCAAACCAGTAACACAGAAGAATGGCAGGAAGGAGAGTGGGAAGAAGAGGGAATGACTGACCTTTTCATGATTACAGTGCTTGACAAAGCTGGAAATAGTTCCACCTTCTCCCAGTCATAGTCTGAAAAGACTATATTCTCTCCTTAAAGAAACAAATTCGTTTAAAAAGCCCTTAAGAACAGCACCAAGGACTGTGAGTATGGATACATATATGTGTGTCTATATATTCTTACCAAATGGCTGTTTCTTTGAGGTGTTTCAGCATCCTTGATGCTGGATACCGCTTTGTTTTAAATCATCTCCACCATGAGTTTTTCAATCAAATCAAGACATTTATTTTTAAAGGTGTTTTCTACTAAATGGATAGCCAGACGGAGGCTATGTCACAAGCAGAGCCAGCCAACTCCTGCCTAAAATGTGCAAGGCACAATTTTGTACTGGTGCTTGCTCTTTGATTTGCTTCCTGTAGCTTACTAGATACAGAAAAAGAAAGAGCTGTAATCAGCTTTCCCACCTAAGGTCTGAAACAGATAACTTGATAAATTCAGGGAAAATGAAGTGACCGAGAATCATCTGTCGCGTCTTTTCCAATGATGATAACTGTAGTTAGGCTTTTCATTTTCCCAGAGATACCATACATACCTGTCGAACCTGCTCGAATCTTTTGCCGCACCAATGGAGATAAATCAGGCACTTGACTGGCTTTATTGATTCCTGGGGTCAGAGAGTTGCTCTGTTTCCTGTTTTACGGCGGGTTCTTTTTTTTTGTATTAAGTTCATATGTAAATGGGACAGCTTTCGTGTGGTTTTGGAAGCATGTGACCAGCCATGCAGTCTCAAAGAAACAGCCAGTTTTCTTTCCAGTTTATATTGCTGTAGGTGTGTATGGGCTTGAATATCTTCCTCTTTACAAGCACCTTTCTGTCAAAGAAACAGAAGACAGCTTTCTTACTCCCCAGCCATCCTGCAAAGTCCTGCGTGAAATAGTCTCCAGTAGCCTACAGGTCTCACAGCAGTAATTCAGTCAAGTGCACAAATTCCACTCTTACCGCTGTGTTTCTTACGCTGATGTTGACAATCTCTTTGGGGAATGACAGCGAGGAGACTAGATGGCTCAAAATATTATTGATGGGCTGCTGAAGGTCTGGCTACAGTTTTTGTAGAGTCCTGAGGGAACTGACTATGCACTCTCTATTAATCTTCTGTTAATTCATCTCGTGGCTGAATCCCACCCCTAATGTTGAAGAGTTCAGCCCTCCATTTAGCCAATTTGGTCAAAGGCAGGCTGGTGGCAACTGAAAGCTATGACCAGCTGATGGCTATATCCAGTACTAGTTTGCGAATATTGCTTTAGAAGCCTCGGTCCAAATTTTACCTACAAAATGTCAGTATCTCCGAAAAATTCCTCCAAAATAGCTGCTAGCCAAAGGTTCAGGGGCAACCAAGGGTTTGAAGACAAGAAGGGTGAACTTGTCTCTTCCCTAGAAGTGTTGCCTGTACGCCAGCAATGAAGTGCAAAGGGCACATTTATGTTAGCACCACCCAGGCTGTCAATAAAGAAGTTCTGTCCTCAGAAATACCAACTCGAGTTCATAGGAATTTCCCACTCTTCCAAAACCACTTTCCCACCAGGCAGAAGGGATCACAAAAATCAAACAGCATTCCCTCCTTCTCACATCTCTGCAGTTTGTAAGCACTGTGCCTGTCATAATGTTCCCAGGAGGTTTCCTTAACCATAATGTCTCATCTCTGCAAGCAGCTGCTTCCTTTTTGCATAAGAGTTCTTGGAGACTTGCTTCACTTATCAAAACTAAACCACTGAAAAGCTGGTAAATAACTAAGTTCTATTGGGAAGATGAAATCCCACTGCAGATGAACAGATTTGCTTAACCTATAAAATAATTCTGGAATAGCTATTGTTTTGGCAAAATTCTAAAATGTAACAAAGTTTGATTGTTCTTGGCTTCTCCTAATTTGCTTACTTCGGGGTTATAGCTGACCCTTAAGATGCACACGTTAGTCCCATTACTGTTAACAGGAGTTAAATATACACACATAGCTAAGAGAGGCTTGACCATTTACTCCCAGTGTTCCAAGGTCAGCTGAAGTCTGGACCTTTTACTTTCTCTATGCTCCATTAATTGAGAACAAAGCTTATGCAAGACTTCCTTGGGGAACATGGGGTCTGAGGTTTTTACAGTCCACAAGGCTAAAATTCAAATATGAACCACAGCTGTTTGGATAGGAGTCTTGGACCTCTTTGTTTTGAACTATAGTGACCTGCTCAGCCTTACCAACACGTGAAACTCTGAAATCCCTGCACAGCTAATGACTGGGATGTGAAAATTGCCTGGCAGGCAGACCTGGGTAAAGTGACCAATTTACAGGGCTCTGGGATTTGCAGGTGGGAGGGCTGTTCTTTGTCTTCGTCTCTCCCCTCCCCCCCTCATGTTTCTATATGCATCATTTCATGCATCTACATCCATGCATATGTGCAGATTTGAATCTATGTTCGCCACCCAACCAGCTGACCCAATGTTCTTGTTGCAGATGGTGAAGTTCCTCCCTTCTTCCAAGTACAGGTATTTTTATGAGTCCCTGGTAAGAGGTAAAATAAAAAGGGAAACGGAGTGTGGGATAAACTAGTCATTCCATTTAAGTAGTGATAGACCTCCAGTGCCCTAACACTTTTAAATACATTCTATATACTCGTGGTAGTGCATGTATTTTGAAGCATATAACACATATAAAAGTGCCAGTTAAACCTTCCCTTTGATTTAACTGTAATTACACAATTATTTAGAATATCAGGAAGGAGTAATTTTGCAGAACTGAGACATGATATGCTGGATAATAGTTAAGCTATTTAAATGGACCGCCAGTCCACCTTCCAGTGGCCATTGTGGCTTGGATCAGGTGATAATCTCAGGGGAGGCTGCTTGGCTGATTGTGTTTTTCTTGAGGTTAATGATAGATCATCTTATACAACCTTATATTTAGAATCCAGTTCCATTATCTTCTTTGCAAAAATTATATGTATTCTCTATGTTAATGTCTGATCGCAGCAAGACAAAGCATATCTTGATCTGTTTTGAGCGTCCGACCTTTCACATTCATTTTGCTGTTGCACAGCACGTCAAATACGATGGAAAGACCGTGGAAAAAAACCACAAGTCTTTATGTAGTGATATAATGAATATCTTTGTGCATCCAAGATAATAGGAATTCCAGCATTCATGCTTACTATGAAATATAGCAAGCAAAGACTAAGTAAATTCTGTTTGTTTTAATACGGAAATAATTTTGACTGCATCTTTGGCTTTGTATGACATGGAAACTGGTGATTGTTTATGCTTTGCTACTTTTTTTGGTCTGCATTAAAATCCCACATGAGAAACAAATTTTTCTCTAGGAACAAAATGTTACTTTTTTGGGACTGAGTTCTAATTAGTTGGGTAGTACGTCTGTTTCTTTTCAGTTGGGAAAATGCAATGCATATAAAATCCAGATGGATAGCACATGATGCTGGAACCAGCCCCAGCCAATCAGCCACGTCACTTGATTAAAAGAAACCTATAAGAATTTAAGTAAAAAACCAAACCCAACAAGATAGTCAGAGCAGCAAACTGGCTGCAATATGGGATTTCATCACAGCTCTGAGATTGCTTTTCTTTTGCTGGTTGGCCTCCCCATGCCTTATTGGAAGTTAACCTGCAGTTGTATTTAATTTAAACTTGTGTAGGATTTGTGATTAAGACCCTGAGTACCAATGGTGGAAGGCGTGTGGTAAGCGGGATGGGGAGGAAATTCATCGTCAGATTACATCAGGCCACAAGGACCACAGCTTTAGGGCACCAGGCTCTTTGAAGGAACGCAGCTGAGAGAAACGCAACAGAAATCTGCCCCTGCACAAACCGTAGTATTGCAGACCAATTCCTTTTGTATGGATCTTGTCTGTGACTGAGCAGTCTTTCAGCGAGCAAGTAAGCACATATTACGGCAATTACTCACAGCCTCGCTGTGCGCAAAAGCTCCCGGGGTTCCACCAAACTTGAGAGTGAGATTTTTCGGAGAGGTCTAAGGCGGGCTATGAATTCTGAAGGAGAGGCAGGCAGGCCTTGCGGAGGGATGGAGCAGCATCTGGAATCCCTACGGACAACTGCAAGAATGTTTATTATTCTTTGTTTATTATTTTGAGTGCGTGCTCTCTCCCTCTTCCTCTCTTTGTCTCCCTTTTGTTATTTGTGTAATGAAATTCCTCTAGGCACATAAAGTAAGTCATCTGGAATTGTGCAACTCCTTCTGCCAGGAAGCTGGAAAAGCCCCTCTCCTGTGCAGAGAGAAAAATATGGACTTATCTCAACCATTGAGAAATTACAGAAATACAGCATTTGTCTTTGGGTTACACTTACATAGCAAAAAGCTGTGGCAAATAATTGTGCTTCTTGCTGTTAAAAATTCTGCTTTTATCCTGTCCAAGGTGTTATGTTTATTTAAAGCTTGAGAAATAATTTGTACATTTTAAAATAAAGCATGCAAAATACATTAAAAAGGCTCAGTGTCAAAGTTGTTTTTTCTGCCAGCGGGTGCGGAGAAGGAAAAGGAAATGAGTAAGTAGAGGAGCGTCTTTACAGCCACATGGCTAGTGAAATTTTCTATTTATTCTTTGGGGAAAAAGCAAAGTAGCTGCATAGCTGCTGGTTGGATAGGTGCCGGTACTATTTTTATTGGCAGGCAACTCTGAGTGGCTGAAAGGTGGTCATTAACACCCTGACACAAAGTGCTGACAGGGCGATTATAAGATTAACACCCTATGTTATATTAACAGTGTCAAAACCTCCCCTTACCTGTCAGTGAGAAATAATGGCATGAAGAAAAACATTATAGACGTACAGAAATTTTAACATTAAAATGCCACACAGCTACTAACTTTTTCAAATTGGTTGAAATATCTAGGTGACCTACTAAAGTCCAATAAAATGAAAGAACATATTTTAAATCATAGTTTCACAGAATAAAAAAAACAAAACCACAAAAACTAAGCCACCAGGCTTACTTCCTCTCTTGTTGCTGACTTTTAGACCTCATCTGCCTGGGAGTGAGTCTTTCACAACTGATGCCACTAGACTTCTGGTTTGAAATCTTGGAAACTTAGGGGTTTCCCTTAGGACTTGATAAATTTGACAAACAGAACTTTTCTGGAGAATCTTACTGCTGATACGCTAGGCAAAATTTGACTAGGATCTTCCTACGAGTTCACCGGTTATCCCAGACAGCACTAGAACCTGGTTTTATCAGTGAAAGCCTCAGGACCCTAAGGACCCATCCGCATTTGAAAGTGTTACTACTGCTCCCTGTTCACGGGCAAACCCTCTAGCACAGCTTCAGCTAGCCTGGTTTATACTGCCCAGTCTTCTGCCAGGTTGATTAAATAAAAATAAGCTAGGGCAGAAAGTTCTTCCTGTAGCGCTAGACCTACACCTTCATTGGTAAAAAAGTTAATTCATTGCGTTCCTGAATTGTATTACAATTTTAATTTTTAAGAACTAAAATGGCATTGTGTTTTACTACCTGGGGAGAGGAAGGGAGAAAAAAAAGAAAGAAAGAAAAAAAATAATGAAAGAAAGCCAACTTCAAGCAAAGCCTTCCCAGCTGCAGCCTGCTGGGGGAGTGCCCCTGCATCCATTTTGGCCCTGCATGAGCAGCACCTTTCCAGCAGCGGTGCTGGCAAAGCTGTGGATGGGAGCTGAACTGGATGGAGAGTGCCTGCAGAGGCCCCCAGGCCTTTTGCCCCTCTCTGCCAGCACGACTTGGGCTCCGCGAGCTCTGCCGTAATTCCCTGTACCTGCCCAAATATGCTTGGCCACTTGCCTGGCCATTTTTATTTCACAGTTGTCCCCCTCCCAGTGTATGTGCTTTGTAACATCAGTGATACGCCGTATGATTTCTTTACCTTCAGGTCTCCAGGGTGCCTACCTTCATATTGTCCAAATTTTGCTAGCTCATGCATTCTTTTGATATAGTTTTTTATTACTATTGTATATGATGATAGTATATACTATCTATTTTTTTGTCTGTAATATCTATAGGTGGAATGCATAATACATATTCTTTATATATACTTCAGTTTCTAAGCAAGATCAAGATACAGTCAAAGCACCCAAAATGCCAGGAAGTGTTTATGTGTTGCATAAGAAAAGTTCAGTAGTTTTAAGTAAGATTTTGGGGGTTTTCAGAGAGTTGCAGTGCCATCACATCATGGTAGCTTAAAGCTTATTGAAACCCCTTAATGAAGTGTATGTAGTTAACTCGGGACTTGTTACAAGTTACTAAAGCACCATCTGAAAAGTTCACATGTCTCGGAAACAGATCCAACAGAAACATTTAATAACTAAACAAGGATAAAGGATGGATTTATGACTGCTGTTTAGTTTGGGGGCTGTTGGAAGACAATGCAAAAAATTCACACTTTCAGAGCTTCTGGGAAGTGAACGCTGTTCCTGCAGAAAATGGAGTATTTATTATAGCAACTGATGAGAATTGCCAAAGGTAGGGAGTTTCCAATAAATAGGATTCTAGTTTTAGGAACAACCTGTTCAAAGCATTTGTATGTGTAATTTTATTCCAGCATCTGCTTTGGCTGAAACCAAGGTCTCCAGGGCAATTCTGAACTTTCAAGTCATCTATAGAGTCGAGTGTTTTCATCTACAGATCTTTTTTTGCTTCAAAAAATGAAAAATATGACATAATTCAGAGAAAATTATGTTTAATCATGTTTTATTAATGATGTTCATGCAGTTTTCCATGCTGACAAGAGTCTCAGAATATTTTCTGAAATGTTAGAAATGCCTGTAGAGATTTTGGGCATTTCACAAGATTTGAGTGATTTTTCAAAACAAGGAAGCATCAAAAAAACCCCATCAAGATAGTCGGGTATTCAGTTGTCTGGTTTATAATAAGATTGTATGGCCACTGAAAAGACAGCCAAGTAATGAGATCTTGCATATATTACCATTTTCTGGGAATTTAAGTAGTATATAAAGGCTGTGTTTACCAAATGAATGGCATTGTATTACTCTCCATTGACGTTAGTTGTAAAATGCTTGATGACACTGTTTTAGCTGTTCGGCAAAGGTATATTTCACTCTGCTTTATTTTACTTTTATTGACAGCCCTAAGTTACTCTGCGGGAACCCTGTGTCCCGTGTATCCCTCTCTGGAAGTAAGCAAACCTCCTGTTTCATAGGAAAGAGAAGATCGTGTAGCTCTCCTGTCCGCTGGCTGAGACAGAGACGAGCTCTTCGAGCGTTGCTTCTGCTGGGAAGTATTAAGAAGGGATTATGGGCTTGGCGGAGCTAAAATCAGTGATCAGTACATGCCACAGATTCGCTGGCTCTGAATGGGAGCAGAGCAAACAGGCTGTATCTGCTAATCCTTATCCCTTTCTTTCTGCACATCTTCTGTGTGACAAGGAGGGATCATGGGTCACATTCTGCCCCAGCCCCATCCCTTCTTTCACAGTTGCAAATCAAGACACATTTTGGCAAAGCCGGGGTGGCAGTCAACAAAAAAAGCCACAACACAATGAAAGCCACCAAATAGTCAATAAACTATGGAATCATGTGTAGACATGAAAGTGGGAGGAGAACTACGTAAGACCTTATTTACAAAGGACTAAAGATATAAAAGACGACCTTCTGTGACCACTAAAGGGATAACTTCATCAGGATATATTTGTGCCAGAACATGAACAGACTCTTACGTGTCAATCATGCTCAAGTGCCAGAAAATTTACTGTAGTCATCTGCAGGGGGTGGGGTTTTTTGTTTGTTTGTTTTTTCATGTTTTGGGTTTTTTTAGCATGGTGTTTGTCTCTGATAGGCAGTTTGTACACACTACAAATTCCTTAAATTTAAGTTCCCTAGTTTGGATCTGATACCTTTACACACTGGGAAGAAAATTAATACATACTCATGAGGTAAGGTTCATGGTCCTGCAACCACTGTGCAGGCCAGTCAAAAAAAAAAAAAAGGTCATTTTAAAATGGCCAGTGTAACTGTGCATTGCTTTAGCATTATGTGACAAGCAGTTGATCATCTTAGTGCTTTTAAAAAAAAATAGCCACATATAGTATCTTTGCCTCAGACAAATTGCTGAGTGACTTAAAACCCACTTACATTAAAACCAAAATTCCTCCTTCTCTAGAAGAAGCATGTATTGTTGGGTGCACAGAAATCACGTCTTCTGCAATCCCTACATTATTCTTCATGTGAGGTGTACTTTATCAGCTGTAATATGTGCATATTGTCCATGTTCTCCAAGGGCAGGATATCGAAGGACACGCTAGATTTTTATTTCCAGCAGGCTGGAACATGAAACGGGGAGATATGTTTGATGTGGGCAGTTGACACAGAATTTCATATATGCTGGTTTTCCCAGAAAGGCAGCATGTGAGTGATCAGCAATAGTCCTAGAAGAAATGGAGGGTAAATATTGCTGTAGGTGCGGGAAAACAAGTAGAAATCATGTACTCTGTGTAGCTACTATACATGCATCAGTCTTGCTTGATGCAGGGTATAATTTATCAGCTAGTTACCGATTGCCCAATGAAAGTATTTAATTAATTCTGATTTATTTAATTTTAGAAAGCTAGTAAAAATGTGCAACTTTGTCCTAGAATGGTTGGCCTGTGTTGTGCAAGGTCACCTATGTGCATTAAGCAAGCAGGGGGAGGAAGTGGAACACAGCCCACAGATAAGCCACATTTTAACACCAAAAACTGTTGCCTACCTATGTGTCTTCTCATCTGCATTGCTTTGCCTTCCTTAACATATGGCTAGGGAAAGACTACTTTTTAAGGCATTTATATCATGGTATACAGAAAAACACTCCACTTTTTCATCTCTTTCAAAAATACTCCAGTGCACTAAAAATGTGGAGACTCTTTTTTATATAATTGCTTTAGGTGGATCAATTTTATTTTTTCCTCTTTACTTTCCAGGCTATTTTAAGCACATAAACAGAATGCTTCTGCTGTCCTTTTCATATTAAAAAAAACCCCAAACCCCTTACATATACCAGTGACATCATGGTGAATTGCAATAGCAACAAGAAAGCAAAAGAATTCCTGCTTAGACTATTGCTGTTTGGAGATGAGTCAAAACTGGACAACGTATTGAATGGAGACTGCTGTCAGCAGCTGACTTTTGCCAAAAGCATATAACCTTCACAGATCCAGAGTGGGAAGCTTCCGTCATCAAAAACAGCCCACAAGCATCGACGGATGAAATCCAAGCACTGCCCAGAGGGCTGCTTGGTGGCACGGCACTACTGCCACCCACCACATCGTTATCAACACAAAATAGCTACATAGATACGTGCCCCGAAGACTTTCCCATCCCTCCTCTGCAAGTTGAAGGCTAGGTTGGTTGTGTATAGCAGGCAAAACACTTCCATACTTGAGGAAAAGGAACAAAGTGTCTATGGTAGCTCCGTTGGCTCCGTTGCTATTGTTGCTATTTGTTTATTATTGTTTGCCAAGATTTCTGGCTGTTTAGAACAAAACAAGCACTGGTTTTGAAAGGTTGCTTAATGACAGGAACAAGTTTCAACTTTATTCCCTGCTTTCATGCAATCAGAGGTTATGTTTATTTAGAAAGCTAACATTTATAGAGATTATGCAGTCTCAGTGGTTCCATGCCAAAAAATACATGACTAAAATGGGTCTTTCCATCACTCGCTCAGTTTTGACCTGTGATTATTTTCACAGGAACTGGATCTTTTAAGCAATAGCCTCTGGTAGAGTAAGGGGAAAGCACGGCACCTTGTGCAATAATGTGCAAATGGTGGCTTGAGCAAAAGGATATGCAACATGCATTTGAATCACTCAGCTGTCCAGACTACCTCAAATACTATTTGATTAGGATAATTGCCAGTGAGAGTGAGAAGGGTCATCAAGCAAAGCTGGATAATAGGGGGGAAGGTCACCAGTTTAAGGAAGTCAAATTTTTACCCAATGTGAGACTTTTGATTGATTAAGCCACCCAACAAACTTTTTCAATACTTCGAAAATGGTAAAATAAGAATTGTTAGAGATGGCAAATTGAGCTGGAAGAGTCACTGCATAATTATTCAAGTTGTAAATTTGCTTTTGTTCTGTGTGCTCCTTATTATCCTGCCCTTGAAAATCTTTGAAATATTGCTGTTTTGTAAGTGAGCAGGCTCCTAAGAAAGAAATGTTTGTCTCATGTTTGTGTGCAAGTGCATATTTAAAATGCTTTTTAAAAATCCACTCACAGCAGAAATGGAAAATTATTGTGCTCAGAAGGATCTACCTGGCCACTGTCCTTCTAGTAACAGATTACCTTTAGGAGTAAATATCCAGCCTGGTAAATGCCCTGTTTATCAGTCAGTGAGTAGAAATGACAGAGAGGCATGTGATTGGAGAGTGCTTGAAAAACTCTGACTTTTCTTGGTTGAATATCTTTCCTAGGAGACAATGGTTTTCCTACAGAACCATTCTAAAAATTAAGAATGTATGAAAAAAGAAACGTCTTTCTGCTTTCCAATATTTTTCCAGCTGAAAAACAGTGACAAAGCTTAAGGATGTGATTTTTCCCTCCCCCCTCCACATTCTCACACTTCCTAAATGTTTTCCAACTGGCAAAACAGTCAGTGTTACTTTGTGTTCTTTCCTGCCTTTAGAAAGAAAGTAAGTTTAAAGTACAGGAAAGCCCTGTTGAAAACAGGGCTAATATTTCTCTGTTTTAAACTATTCTTGGAGAAAAGAATGGAATTGAATTATTTTTCTTTTCGTAAGTACAAAATGAACAATTCACCAGTTCAGAAAACATTCTCCTCTGAAACATCTTCCCGAGCTTACCAGAAGCATATTTTTAACTTGCAGTTATTTTTCACTCACCTTTTTGCAGCAGTCTTCATTTTAGCCAAGTCTATCTTACAGAGTCACAGTCGCAACAGATTTTTTGGTATTTTCCTTTAAATAGAGATCTGCAGGCTGATTTGCATCAGCAAAGTGTTCATTAAAAAGGATTAAGCACGGTTAAGTGCCACGGCCCCATGAAAGAAAGCGAGGCTAAACATCATGCACCTTGTCTCCATTGACAGCGACAACCCAAGCGTCCTAATTTGGGGGCTTTTTGCCTCCCATACATCAGGAAACCTAAAACTTTCATAATGTAGCACAAATTACCACTTCGGCAGGTGAGTAAATAATCACCGTTGACTTCTTCCCTGCACAGCGTTTACCTCAGGGTTGTGTGTTGGTGGCATAAAATTGTGCTGTAATTGAGGGGCAGGGGGGGTGGGAGGGTGGCCAGTCCATTTTTCCTCCCAGTCAGCCATTCCCATCTTTCCCCCATTCCTTCTCCAAGCAAGATTTAAGTGCCTAACGTGCTTTGTCTCGTCCCTTTATGAATGGGTGTATATGTTGTGGACCCACGGCTTCTTTCGGTGGCTGCAGGCACGTAACTCCCTTAGTACGGGGTTTGGGAGCGCTGGTGGAGGTAGACGTGCTTCAACCCTGCTCGGGGAAATCCATCAGTGTGGGGAAGCTCCCCCAGACCCAAACAAGAGGCAGAAAAACTTGACCTGGGAAGACAACAGGGATTCCTTTCCTTTCATCTCCCGTGTTTGCGTTTTCATCGAGGAGGAGGTAGTTGGACTAATTTCTGTGAATAGGTTCTCCCTGTTTCAGAGGCAGAGGTGAAAGATGCTAAGTGAAAGCGGGATCCAGAGGTGGGTGAACCTGCTCTGCGTCTTTACAGAGCATGCACAACTGCCTCAAATGAGGAAAATGTTGCAAGTTATGTTTATTTGCTGAGCTGCCCCATTTCATTGTGCAGGGTTACCCCTCTATGCTCTTTCCTCTAAGTGCTGCAATTAGCTGGCATGCTGCTATAAATGAAGATTTCTCTTCAAACAAAGGAGAGGAGGGTTCTGATTTTCAATATATTTCTGATCACCTATAATCCTACGAAGTTTACTGAAGTGGTTGTAGAATTTAGCAGCCTTTCATCCTGTAATTATACGTTGCGTCTCAAGAATGATATTAAAGCTGGGGATGGAAAGTTCTCAAAAGACTTAGTAAATAACTGAAATGTGTAAGACTCTCTTTATTCAGAAAATCTGCCTGGAAAGCTCATAAGAAAAGGCTTTCCTGCAAGATTTTCTATACTTCCTACTTGAAGACAGGCTGGAAATCTGAGAAGAGTCTTTCTGTTCCAGCTAAAGTGGGTAGGTGCCAGGGTTTTAGGAGTCTGAGGGAGAGGCGAGGGGAGGAAAAGGGAGTTAGTTACACTTCTTCTTCAGAAATTCAGGTTCATCTTGAGTTTTCAGAAGAAGTTAGGATTCACTTTTGTTTTGTCTGAACAAATTTGTTCACTTTTATTTTGTCTAAACCATCTGGCTGAAGTACAGCATGGGCTTGGCTTGCCTGAGAAGTCACATTGAATTAATAGGTCTATTCACAAAGCATAAATTGAAGCCTGTTTGTAAATCTCTGCAAGAGCTAATCTGCTCCGTGCATCTCTTGCCAGGCACACAGGAACCTCTCCTGCACTGCACGAAAGGCCAGCTCAGCCCACATTATTTGAGATGTGCTTGCACTGGGCTTAACCCAAGTCTGAAGCTGAGCTGTGCTTCCAGGATGATCTTTGGTCCAGGAACGTCAGTCAATATTTTGATGTGAGGCGCTACATTTTCCAAAAGAACAGACTTCATTTCTCCCTGCTGGTCTTATTTAAGACATCTACTTAAACCCACCAGTTTTTAAGGTATTGAGATAGCCTTTGTAACCGACGAGCACTTAACAGCTTGGAAACTATGATCTGAAATAATTGGCTAGCTCTCGAATGGGGTGTCACCTGAAAATCTTAAGCAGAAATTATGGCATGAAAGGCAAAGCACCTGGCAAATCCTTTAACGTGTTTTCACCTCTGAAAAGGAATACACATGTGTATAGAAAGGTGGGCACAATGTGCTTGGGTACATGTGATACAAAGTAAGACTCAACCAGAGGAGTAGATGTGCAATTTGAGTAACTAAATAAATAGATATATGAGGACGTAATGTTCCAATCACAAGCAAAATAATCAGATTGAATCATTGATAGTGGTCAAAGATATTTCAAGTGCAAAACTTAAGCACCTAAGAAAGAAAATGGGAACTAAATTGCAGACACTTTCTAAACCAGCCATTTTTTTCCCAGCCAAGCTATGGAGCTAACTTTTCAATAGCAAGAAATGTAGGTTGGGGATGTGCAATGCCGACGAGCTCAGAACCGCAACATTTTTCCGCAGAGAAGGGTGCCATGATCGCACAGGGTAAGTGTGAACACTCAGGACGTGTCCCAGAAGGTCCAACCCCTATCGCTCTTGGACTTTGAGACCAGGAAAGCAGAGGGACCAACCACGCTCACTCAGGAGGCACACAATGGTCCAAATGCCAGCCCTACAAATGAAAGACATACCTGCCCCCACCCCAGAAAGTGGCATCAGTAAGATAGTAGCAAAAAACATCATTTGTAAGAAAAAAGGTACAAGCTGTCAGATTTTGGTTTGGCTTCAATGTGAATACAGTGTAAACGACACACAACGTGACTTCTACCGGTGGTTCGCTGCCATCCTTCTCCAAAACAGTGATGGGTGCTGCATTTTTCAGGTGCCTGGCTTGAAATAACATAGATTTTGTTTTGTTTTCAATGCCCTAAATACTTCCTCTCTCGAAGCCAGTCCCTGCTAAGGTGTCTCATATCTGACGGCCACGGCCAAGGCTTTTTCAGTAGATTAGCTCTGTCCTATAGTGTGCTACCAAGAATAAACACTGTATGAGCATAAGTGCCAAAAGAGAAAAAAAATCCCTCCCTTCCTTTCATTTTTTTCTTTCCTTGCAAGGCCAAACATGCTGTCTTTGGACAGATTTCAGTCCTGCTTTAATTCATTAAAAAAGTGAAACAAAATCACCATTTACATCCTTGACAGCTGGCAGGTTTTATGTGTTCTTACTGCTCCTGCCAAGTCAAAAAAAGTTTTCATTCAGCTCTGTCATGGGTCTTTGGAGTGCTGGAAGTGTGAGAGATGTCAAAACGTACTCATAACAATGACATACAGTACCTGAAGGCAGGAACGTATTATGCTAATGTACTGGTGTAAAGGAAGTTACAATTCTCCTTTTTACTTAAAAAAAAAAAGCCAAAACAACAAAAACCCCCATGACAACATCACAAAACATACCAGTCCCGAAAGAGGGAGCATTTTGCTTTCTACAAAGGCATCTGACATGTTCCAAGAGCTTTCTGTTCATCAGATTGCATTCCAGCATGTACTAGGGGAAGGAAAAAGAAAAAAAAAAAAAAAAAAAAAGCAAATATCTGGTGTTTTATTAGCATTTCTTGGTTCCTATTGCTTCTGTGAGATAAGAATGGTCATGCAGTTCAGGTGCTGGGAAGGGCTGCCAAAAAGTGCTATGGGCAGATCCTGCCACTGCGGCAGACCCAGTGACATGGAGCGAGGCGCTCTTTCCCACTGGGTATCAGTGCCCTGGACAGGAATAGTTCACACTCCTACGTGACTATGTGTGCAATACGCTGTGCAACAGGGCACCGAACGGAAACATTATAGTGATTGTGAGGCAGCGATAAACAGTGCCTTGCAACTACTTCAGTAGAAATAAGGACCATGAATGGTCTCCGACTTACATTTTCTGCAGGTTTCCTACGGCCCTACTAAGATACTAACAGAAAGAAAACGCCTTCCAAATAAAAAGCAAACACTCATGCGGCAGAGCCGAGGCATGATGCAAACCCCCAACGTTTTATGCCACAACACACATAGACCACAGCCTAGATCACACTGCACAGAACGTATAACTTGCAGGCATACAATCCAATCCTATGCATCGAAGCTGTATACAGTCAATGAATTTCTTTGCCAGAAGGGACTGTGCAGAAAAGCTTGGCAGCTGTTTGAACTCTGTGGCATTAGGTAAAGTTATCTAGACTACAATTCAACAAAATCTTAGTTGCCACTTGAATTTTGATGGGGACAAAGATAAATTAGAAATTGGACCTGCTGATATTGCATTTCCTTGTCTCACTGCCCACCCCAGGGAAATGCTAACATAAGTTAAATCCACCTAAGCACAAGTGTCAGAGGCGAAATTTCCATTTCCACCCTGCACAGCTGTTTACATTAGAGAGAAACACTTTGGGGGGAAAAAAATAAAAAGAGAGAGAAGAACTCTGTGATATAATTACAACCCATGAGCACACCACTGCTATCACTTCCAGAGGCATTTGGGAGGGAGCTGTTGCAACTTTCAGAACTGAAGCCTCACTCAGGAAGGACAGATGCCAGGTCATTATTCTTGGCTTTAAGATAGAAAATAGCTTATGGGCATAGATGCTATTTACTGCCTACAGTACATTTCAAAGAACAGCTATCTTGTCAATCATATACTCTTTGTATTACTTGACTAGGTCATTTTAATTTTGCTGTGGTTAGTTATTTTAAAATCAGTGTTATTCTATGATCAGCTACCCCTTATCTACGGTGGGGAGAATAGCTTGGGGTTGCGACTTAAAGAAAGACCACAAATATGACTAGTCTTGGCTCTGAAACTTTGAGACCCATAGGCACAGTCTTTTCTTACAAAATGCAATCATTATGGCATGCATGTAGCCCTAAGCTATTTCACTTACTTATTAAGCCAACAACTGCTTAAAATGGCAAGCTGCTCTTGGAAAAATCAACTTGCTGCTTTTTGCCTGTACAAGATCCCTTTTGATACACATAAATTTTTAGAAAATCTAAGCCTAGGGCAATTGTCTACCTCTGAGATACAGTTACAACAGGATAATAAGTAGACTCCCAGTTACATTTCTGTGCTCCTCTTCACCCGCAGTATTGTGGATGCAACAGGCAGAAATTACTTGTTCTCCGCAAGTGTTACTTCAAAAAAACCAAAAACCAACACACCAGTGGAAATGTGGCTTTGTGTGCATATCTGGTGTAAGGGAGAGCAAGAAAAACGCTAGCCTGAAGGAGCAGGAATAGTGTGGTGTCTTTTACCAGAACTGGTTCTGGGAAGTTTGGAAATGCAGATGTCAGATGTAGGCACATCAAACCTCCTCATCTTTTGGTCACTCCTTTTTAGGAACGCGTGTGGCACCCCAGAGCTCAGTTCACAGGACTCCCTGTAAAGTCCTTACGCAATGCCTGTGACCATGTGAAGCTGAGGGGATGAAAAGAAGCAGCAAAAGGAACGGGCTAAGCTGGAAAAGCAGGGATTGCTGAAATTTATTTCTCCTTTTCCTTCCATTGCCCTTGTGAATGTTGTATGTAGCAACAGGAGAATAACCTGGCTACGAATACAAAACTCCTCAGTGAAAGGAAATCTGAAGTACCGCTATGAATCACTAACATTAATTCTTAATAAAATTAGCTCTATGCCAAGCCAAGGCTCACCAAAGACCATATGACTACACTGTTGTGACTGAGCAGACGCTATCTACTCTTTGGGTAAGGTGTGTAGGGAGTTGCTCCTCTCCTTCAACAGCGTTGTGAAAGTGTATTTTCGAAGAAGGAAAGATAGAGGTGGAAAAATATGGTGGCACTGGGTCATGATGTTATTCCAGGATGTTGGCTTTGGGCCTCTGATCCAACAGAGAGGCAGGCGACCTCCCCATTTCTTTCTGTATATTAAAAAAAAAAAAATAAATCTTTTGAATCACGATACATATTTCGATCTCTTACAATTCTAGATTAAGTGACTGGTTGCAGATTTCTGTAGTCCCCATCAGATTATGGTCGCGAAGTCCAGTGTGGGGTAGACAAATGAACACCCAAAGAGTCTTCATGTAGAGGCAAAGCTCTGAATGCTGACCGACCAACACGGCGTCCACACTTCGCCTCTCCAGTGGCTCTGGTTGTAACAGCACGTCATTTGTGAGAAACAGCCCTGATAGTAGTCCTGCATTTCCTACGCCGAAATTGGCTTTTGGTTCCCCCTCCCCGGCAGGTTGGAGTGCATGTCACGGCGAAGGCTGGCTGTCCTCCACGCCTTTCACCGGGCTCTGATGTATGGTTGGACATGTGCGGAGTGCTGGCAGCGGTGCGGGCTCTGGAAGCCTTCAAGATAAAAGGCGCTTTCTGAAAGTAAGATTACTTTTATTACTGAGATGATGTGAAACTGTTTGTTTTATTAGGTATCTTTTCAAATCATTTAATTATCATATTAGTTGTTTTCATAGCTTATATTCTAAGGGCACAATTGTGTGACTGAATGAAAGATTGCCTCCTGCCAATTTCATTGTACAAACAGCCTGGAGCTCTCTCTGCCTTAAATATATATCCAGAAGTGGGCTGAATGTGTGTGGGAAGTGGAGAGAGACTTTGGAAACAAAAAGGGAGCTCTTACCCAAGTTCTCTTTTTAAGACTTTTGTTCACACATCGGCATTTTCTAAAATAGCTAACGATCCTTTGAAGACTGAAACAAAAAGTAGTTCTGTGCTCTGCTCAATGCTCAACAAATGATTTCACAGTTGTTTACAATCAATAAAATTTTGCTTTGGCCATATCAAGGTAAATATCAAAAATCACAAAATTCTGTGATTGCACATTTGGGAAACTTCTGCTTTTCCACATGAAACATAATGCAACGCTGGAATATTGGGACTGCCAAAAAGCATATCTCCACACCATATAAATGGTGCAATTGCAAAAATTATTAACCTACAGAACTTAAAGCCAGCAAGGTTGTAGAAAAATTATATAGGGATATAGAGAAATTGGTAAATAGAATTGTTATCATGCATGATTTTTTTTTTTTTTTTTTTTTTAACTATTCCAGAGTTATTCTCCCTTTGGATCGAGGAGTTAAAAATGTAGTGGCACAAGAATTCCAAAATATTTCTAGAAAAGAAAAAAGCAACCTTCAGAAGATGCAATCCACTATAGAACACTTCTGTAGGTCAAAACTATATTCTTCCTTTTCCTCCTTCCAAAGAAGAAACCACATTTTTTCATCAGAGTAAGCATTTTGGTCACAATACAATTGCAGTTTCCAAAACTGCATTTTCCAGGTGAAATATTCTTCTCACAAGAGGTTTGGTCCATCCTCTCCCTTTTTCCCTCATCTGCTGGTATACCACACTGGCAGGAAAAGCATCTCCAGTGTGCTGGAAAAACCTATGACCACCGCGTACTCCAGGCCCTATTCAGAAAGCCCTGGAGGGGGTCAGACTGGTGAGCTCCAGGTCCATATTCCCAGCCAGATGTTCCACAGGGGGACACAGGCTGTCACCACACCAGCTGGTGACTGCAAAGCACCTGCAGGGAAGCTGCCGTGCTTTTCCCAGCCACCGCAGCTGCGAGAGCATTGCTGTTTGCTGAGGTACTCAACTGGTCCTCATCCAGCTGTGCTCCGCTGGACACTTCTTAATGAAACGAAGGAGGGCTGCTGATAGCACGGTGACACTAACGTTGGCCAGCTGACAACTGAAAGCTGTCTCTACACACACCCTTGATTGGACTCGGTGTCCTTCCTTTGACCCTCAACTCCTTCCTCTGAGAAATGAGCTATTTCAATATATCTTTTTCCTATTTTTCTTCCAGCAAAGAGGATATTTCTCATTTATCGCTCATACTCATATTTGCCTATCTTCTGAAGAAGTGAACACATCTAGTGGGTGGTTGGTGAGTTTGAGGGCATTTGGTGGGAAGGGTTCAGGAAATACTCAGTACTGCTCAGGTAGCTTGTGATAGCAACCTCCTCACAGTTTGTTGGAGGATTTTCTTTCCAATATCTGAATAAAACACACGTGCGGAAAAGCCTGATCCTATTCTAGGACTGTCCACCTTCTCAGGGCTCGTCCTCTTGTACGGTACAAAAGGGAGAAAAAAACCTTACCGAGCGCTGAATTTCCCAGGAGGATATGGCTGAGCTTACCTGCAACTAAGTCACAGTCGATCCCGTACCTCAGATTCATCCTTCCCAGTCCATCTGTGAGGATTAGACTTCACACGCTTGTTGAGATGGTCATACCAAATATAACACAATTTGGGAACACGGGATGCTTATTGTTCCAGGATGATTTCTTAAATCCATCACTAGCGTGTTTTTATGTTCGATTAGATGTACCAGAATGGTTGGAGGGCACCTGAAGTTGATGCTGAGATGGCTGAAGCCACCCAGGGAGGGACGTGGGCAAGGGGAGCAGTCCGGCAACGGGCCAGAACAGGTCTACAGCCACCCAAGCCAAAAGGCTTCAGGAGCACTGCTGCAAGAAAAGTTTTTCTACTTGCAATAGTCAATTGTATACTCTTTGCAGTTTAATTTGTTGCTCTCGTGCTTTCCTGGGGTTCCCACTGCCAGCAGTGGAGAAGTCAAAAATATTCGCAGAAGACAATCATGGAGGGGTTGCCACAAAGTGCCACACACTATTATCAATACGCAGCAGCAAAGTGCTCCTCCAGGTGTCTGCATGGGAAAAGTCTTAAATGCAAAACGTCTGTGCTAGACCAAGAAAAGCTCCCCAAATAATTGAGGAGCAGGGAGAAAAGCAAATTTTCTCCCCAAATGGGATATTATACAGCATGTTTCTGTCTGAACAACAAAAATGATCGAGAGGAAAACTGAGGAGATTAAAGACACAAAATCAAAATGCTGATCATTCTAAACTGAGTGTAAAGGTTTTTGTCAACCTGTGGCCAAACTTACATGCTACCACGTACAATCAGACAAACAGGGAAAGCGCCAGATAAAATCACATTGTGAGAACCAGAATCTTAATTATGTTTTTAAAATTATGATGGTTCAAAACGTAGCAATTTTTTAATGACGCTGCTCTGAGCACCTCCCCATCCTAAAGAGTGCTGCATCTAAAAACCTAGGGCTCAGAATGGGAATGTCAATGGTGGCTAAAGGGGAAGGATTTTTCTCTTCCTCAGTTTCCCACCATGGAAAATGTCTACTAATGAACACAAAGAGCAAGGCAACAGCTTGCAAAAAATGCAAAGTCAAGCTTATCTGTGGCCCACCTCTACAGCAATCTTGTTTACCCATCAACAACTCTGGAACGATTTCTTCTTCATTCACATTCCTCAACAGCAGCCTTTATTATATGGTGTACCACATCCTAACATTAATTAGCACTTCGCTGGCAGGCTAAGTATCATTTTTCAAAAGAACTGCAATTAACAAAATAAAACAAATCCCCTTTTAGTTCAAGCAGCATTGCTTCTTTCCCTCTCTTCAAAGTGATGGTGTCAAATTGTTGCTTTCCTCTCACAGCTTGCTGTAAACCAGCAACAATGGAAATATTTTCCAATGCACGACAGTTTTCACTTGCGTACCACCTTTCACCTGAACATTTTAAGACACTTGGCAAAGCAAAGAGTGGGGAAGGACATTGATTTTCTTTGATTTTTCTTCAGCTTATATAGGGAGCTGCAGGCAAAGACGTGGTAAGTAACTCACCTCAGGTTACAGAATGACTCATCAGCAAAGTCAATAATAAAGCCCGGTTTTCTGGACTCTCTTGATTATTCTTTTCACAAGATAATCCAACAAATGCAATGATTTCACTTCAACTTGAAATTTGGTAATGTGTCTTTCTTGGAAAAAAGTGCTCTGTTTGTGTTGGGGAAACATCCTGGTTTACTCATTGTGTTGATATAGTAAATCGCCAGCCCGTCCAGCCTTTGAGACCAATGCCAATGACAGTCTGAATGCAGAGCTTGTGAATGACTCTTACACAGCCATCAGCTTGAAAGCTGTCTAGCAAATTCACAAATGTGAAACTGTAATACTACAGCAGTAGTAGTCTGCAACAGCTGGGAAACCACAGACGTCTTAATGGCAACGAACAGAACATAATCAGTTGAAATATTCTGTATTTCTTTGGTGGTTTGCAACATGATCTTCTCTCTGTGGAGAAAATTCTTAATAGATGGGGCTTAAAGAATTATTTCCCTATTTTTTTGAAATAAATTCAGTGGAAAAAAAAAAAAGAATTGTTCAACTTGAAGTTTTGTATGTAAAACCAGCTTAGATTTGTCATTAGAATACCATGGCTGAAGTGTCAACAAAGCATAAAAATATTGACTGGCAATGGTAATCCAGCTCCCTGAGGGGCAGCCTGAGATCCTCATGGTGCCATGGCCTCTAGGCAGGATTTTCTGGCTGGATTGGTTCTTCTATGGATGGCAGCAGCTTCCCCTCACCAGGGGTATTGCCAGGCTCAGGAAGGAGTGCGGAGGTCTGAGACAGCCCCCCCCAGTGCTCCCACAAAGCCCCATGACAGACTTGCTGGTGCTTTTTGATATTGCTGGGTGGGCCTTTCAGTTGATTATGTACTCAGAGGTGGGAGAGAAGGCAAGCTTAGAAAAATAGAGTATTGCCTCTGGAACACAGATTTCTCTTTTGGACAAAATTGTTTATCTCAAAAAAAAAAAAAAGGAAAGAGAAAAAAGAAGGCCTTTTCTCCCCTATAGTGTCTCTATAGGGTCAGCCTCTTCTTACTGGGGGAGACAACAAGGCAGCGCCTTCAGTGACTCGTCCTCACAAGCCAGGCAAAGGCCTTAAAAGACACTTCCAAAAATCACCCGAAATAACCTCCGAAAGGAAAATCTAATCTGTCACATTCAGTTCAGCCCTATTTTGGGTGAAACATGGCAAAGCCATGTGGCAAGCGGTGCTGCGGAGCACACTCTGCAGCAGCGCCTTTCCAACATCTCCCAATGCCAGCAATATCTGTGGTTTGTAATGAACTTTTAGGGTCTCCACGTGGAAAAGGGTGCCGTTGACAAGTGCCATCCCCACCTCATTAAATACTCCTGTGCTGTGAGAAACTATGAGTCTTAGTGTCTTTTTAGCACCTGGGAAGAAGGGTGAAGTTACATCTCTCTTGACGATGACACTGGTCTCTCGGGCAGACCTTGTGCTGCCCACCTTGGAAACTGTCCTGATTTTTTGGGACCCAGGCTTGTATAGCACAGCTGGGATTTAATCAACCCTGTCACACAAATCTCTTGGCTGTGTTTCTAGACCAGAAGAAAAAAAAAAAAAAAAAAAAGGATCTGGGAGAGCCATCACAAAGGGACTAAGAGCTATACTGGAGGTATCTCCCCTGCAGGCATTATTCCTCTGAATAGGCCAGAGTTTAGGGCAGGTCAAAAGAAAGCTGTTGATCTGGAAATAATGGTGCATGCCGGAAAGACCCCACTGCCGTGCCCGGCCCCCCAGCTGTGTGCCCCACCAGCCAGCACCACAAAAGGAAACACAAACAAAGATTAGCTGCAAAATTATTATTATTATAGCTCCCTGGAAGTATTATTATTATTATTATTTTGATTATTATTATTCTGCTCAGGTAATTAAAGACTGCAGTTTAGCATCAGAGAGCTGAAGCAGCGGTTTCAGAGATGCTCTTGGGAAGGGTAGGTCCATGCTGTCTTAAACTGCTCACCATTGCACTGTTTTCCAAACAGTCTTGCTGTAACGTCACCTCTGGTGAGGCATTCTAACTATGTTTGCCATCAAATGTCAAAAATAGGTCATGTTTGCAAAAAAACCTAAAAATGACACCATCTTACATGGCATGTTTCGATGTTGGACAGCCCAATGGAGGTTACCCCAGCTAAGTTTCAGTGTACATTCCCTTCTAAGTAGAAATTATAACAAAAACCCCCTCCTTTTACTTTGTTTCATTAGATCACCAAGGCTTTGATGCATCCTCTAAAACTCTACCAGGAAAAAATGTGCTATGTTCTGGGGTGCACGATGTGGCAGACATTGTGTACCAGAATGGTGGAACAAGCTTTTCAACAGGCAGATTTTTCCTACTAGCTATAAATATTCCCCATCAGCCCACTACTAATGCCTTCGTAATGCCTTATTAGAGCCTTCCAGCCAAATGGCAGATGCGGCCACCAGGTGTGATTCTAACTTTAGCAGAAGTTATTATTTCACGCGTATATTGCCTTTTAAAAACAGCTAGGAAGGTCCAGTGAGAATCCATCTGGTTAAAACTTCCCTGAAACAAGGATCAAAACGCTAGACCCAGTTGCACAGGGCTAAGGGCAGGGAGACTACCAACCTCCCCTTTCAGCTGGCTGCTCCAGAGCTCACACAAAGTGGAGAAGGGTCAGGAATGGAAAAATGCTGCCCACTGTTTTGGTTTGACTCATCCCTGCCTTAAACTTTAGGGGTTTGACCACATACCTGGTGGGTGTAAAATGTCATGTAGAGGAAATCGGCAGAGGCAAGTGAAGTAACTCATGGCCCAGAAGCCCCAGCCGAAGCGAGGAGCCCCTGGACAGTAGGCACTGGGAATGGTCTTGTTTGCCCCTCGTCCCACTCCCTGAGTTTCTGTTCGCAAATTCACTAGAGAGAAAGCACTCAGTCACACGGTGCACCCCGCTCAAAACCCTCCGGTCCTGCGGTCTCCCCTTCCACGAACACAAATCTTAGACCTCTAAATACATTTCAAGTCTGCTCGCATTGATACACCTGTACTGTACTGCGTGACCTTTTTACCCATCAGCCATAAATAACTGAGGATATCAGAAATGGAAGACCTCCATATAATTTGGTGTTATTAAAAATACTAGTAAAATGGCACAATAGTCACTTTACAGGAACACTTGTAAAGTGACACTTGTAAAGCTCCCAAGTCTGTGGAAATGGATCAAGGAATAAAGAGATATGTATTTAACAGGTGGAAAAAAAAATCCCAGAGTACGTAGCCTGCATGCATCCAGGAGAGCCAGAAGACTTAATCCATAAACTCCTGCAGGCATGAATGGAGGCACCTTCGTCTTCACACAAGGAGTGTTTGTTAAATAGAAGGAATATTGCAAAGCATCCCTTGCCTGGTTTGAATTTTGCACCCTTTATGTTCTGTCACAGTGTGCTGCCTGCAGGTTGGTTGCCAGACTCAGTAAAATAAATCTGGCTGTGAGGATGACTGCTGGTTTTCATGTGTATCCTAACTCAGCGCAACCAGGAAAGATTAGGCAAAGGTGTCTAACGCTCCATCAGGAAAGCTTGGCGTTTATCTACCCACAATTACAAAGGCACAGTACTTCAGTGTAGGACCAGAGCATAGCCAGAAAAGTTACCAATCACGTATTAATCTATAAATATTGTTTCCAAGGATATTCATAATCATAGTTGCTTTCCCTATGGATAAAAATAAACTTTAATGAGTCTTTTTGCTCCTGTTGGCATTTTAAAGCCATTGTAGCTTTGGAAAAGTGACTGAAGAGTCTGTTCATAAGGTGCATCACCTACAAAACTAATAGATCTCTTTCAAATGCAAAATCCTCATTATTGTCAATGCGAGCATTATAATATGTGCTGCCGTCTCAGGTCCCATGAGGAATCTGCCAGGATGGCTATAAACCCAAACATTTTTGCTAGTAAAGTCATGTGTGGTGATTATAGGTACACAAGCTTGGGGCATTCACTGCTTTTCTATATACCTTCAACCTGCAAAGGAAAAACAGGCTTTAACCACCCTGAGAAGATTCCTCCAGACCAAACGCGAGGGTACACAGTGGGGCAGTCATGACCATAGTGAAAGATCTGTATTTCTCTGGCAAATATGCTTCCTGCAGTACCACTCGCCTTTTGAATATACTTGAAAAAACACGTATTAGAACGGCATGTCCCTGTTTGCTTTTCGCACTGACAATTGCCAGAGCTCAGGTTACAAGTACATCAAGTCCCCTATAAGAACGCCAAAGAGTAAAAACGTGCTGCTTCCAAGTGAATGTGGACTCTCCAAAAAAACCTTGGACTATTCCTAGCCTGCGCCGGGTTTCCCCCGGCGTGATATTCTCCCCTCCACAAAAGGCTGGATTCTCTCAATGGGTGAAAGAGGGGGATGATGTGTATCTGTTCAGGTAACCCTCTGCATCGCTGAGGGTTTCAGTGTGCTGAGTCCGTGGGGCTCAGTGGGTACGAGACATCTTTTCTAGTGGCAAACCTGGCTAAAGCCATTCCCGGTGACTGCTGGATTCCTACTCTTATTTCCTTTCAAAGCAACCTAAGGCCCATCAGCTTCAAGAAGAAGAAAAAAAACACCCTAGCCTTATTTCTGTGTTTGATGTATGTGTAACTTATCATTACATTGGGAAAGATACCAATTCACTTACGTCAAATTAACTTGTTGAACATTAATATTAAGCAAGCCCAGTAATTCCTGTCAAACCTAATGCGTTAATAAGTATACAATTATATGTACTCCCGGTCTCTACCATTTCCAGTTAATTAGAGCACAAGCCTTAACAGCTAGTGACACTGCAGCCACTACAGCTGTCTCACTAAATCCAATGCTCCTGTGAAACACCTAGATTAATTTAAAGTCGTGGAGCCACGCCATAGCCGGCAGATACAAAGAGAATGTAAAAGATGGTTCTACAACAGTTATATTTTTCTGAACTTTTCCACTCCTTGACATTAACTGTAATTTCTTTGATTACTACAACTCAGATAGTTCTTCCCCCATCCCATGTTGTTTTTTTTTTTCCCTTTATGCTGCTGCGAGAGCTTTACTCACTGTCACTGTTTCCTTTATATCACCAATTAGTCAGCCAGCTCCCCCTTGTTGTGTGGGGTTTTCATGTGAGTGTGAGAAAGCAGGCATGAAGAAACCTAGGAAAATATGAATGCAAAACCACAAAAAAATGGCAGGCACCGCGAAGGCCAGGTGCAGGCTCTGAAACTGTATGGAACTTAGTTCCAAGTCATCGTAGCATAAGCTTGTGGTTAATATTGTCACTGTTGTGTTGGCAGGCTCATTATGCTCTGAACTCTGGGCATTTTTTATTTTTTTTAAGGTACATCCTAAGAGATTCAAGTTCCACCTACCAAAGATATTCAGAAGAAAACACGTAGCTGTGGAATTTCATCGGGAACCAGAGTGCCGCTTGTTAATACATAGAAAAAATATATTTTAAATCAGATCTTAAGTTCTTTAAGCAGAATCAAAGGAACTGCATTTTTCACTGTAGTTATTGGTGCACAGTTACCCTCACTGCGTCCTGCAGAAAAAGCAGACGATATTCAGGTTTTACCCTTTTCTTCTCCCTTCTGTGATGCTTTTACTCATCAGAGCTCGCTGCCCGCCCTTCTCCTCTGGCTGACCTTCCTCACAGCATACGTGCTGTTTCCCACCAGCCCTTTTCTCTCCCATCCTTACTCGTCGTATCACCCGAAGACCCCCTGCCCAAAGCCACGGGGGTGAGGACCGCGCCAGCCGTGTCTCCCTCCCCTGCTAGCTGAGCCCTGGGACAGGCTTCGGTGCCCTTTTTGAACTCACGGGGAGGGTATTTGTGCCCAGCCACCCGCAGCAGTTGCCAGCAGCGATCCACAGCCCTTTCATGCTCCCTCCCTCCCTTTTTGCTCCAGCTGCCGGAGCCGTTATCCCTCCTTCTTCTTCCTCCCCATGGCATTCGGGGCCACAGCTGTTTGATCAGGTCATGGTCCCATAGTCTCACAGGGCTGCCTCTGCAGAGCCAGTGGTAACTAGCGTGATGAACTGCTGGTGGAGAGATCAGATTTTCCTTTTCATTTCTTTTCCACCACCGGGGAACTCTCCCCTGTTCATCTGAGGGTACAGTGGCCATCAAAGCTGCGTGGTGGCTGCTGGATGGCTGGCGAGGCACATGCCAGCTAAAAATCAATATATCTCATACTCCTTTTCTGATTTCTCCCTCCCATTTACCCTTGCAGGCACACAGAAGGAAGAACAGGCGAGCAATGCTGTGGAGTGCTGGTCACACTACTGCTCCTTCAATCACGTAGAGAATTATAAAAGCAGATCACTTCTTTGATTTAGTGTGAGGTACCAGAAAACTTTTGGATGGTCACTGCTGCGTGATCTCATGCAGACAAACCACCTGTTAGTGGGCTGTAGCAGCCATAAATTGGTCCTAGGGATGCTTGGATAAAGAACTGTCTTCTCTGTTGTCCCAGGAGAGCTGATTTATCTGTATAAAATATCTATTTAGTCTGCAGAAATTGCCATTAAAATATTAGCTTAGTAATATATTCCATTAGTAATTCCTTTCCATGCTCCCGTGTGCGTGCAGATGTACGTACCTACATAAGTACACACTGCAGTCTATTGGAAGAAATGCAAGCGTATATAACACTGAGACATAAATGTGACTGTTAAGGTTCGGTGGAGATCATAAAAGGTAGGAAATGGTAGAATGAATTCTTACAAAAAAACCCCAACCCAACAACCAGCATCAGGAATAGATAGCAAGGAAGTTTTAAAGTCAGTTGTATATTATACTTGTTTATGTTTCCAGTTCAATTCCTTTTTTTTCCTTTCATGGATAACATAAATTTTGAAATCTGACACCCAGAGTTTTGATTTTGATACACATTTAACAAAGTTATTAACAGATTCTATAGGGGATCAATGTTTTTACATTTTTAAGTGCAAAAGTGGACTTTGCCATAGTCTTTTCTGCTTTATTTTTAATTTTTTATGGATCATTTTCAGAAAAGAAATATTGGTGGTTTGACTTTTTTTTTTTTTCTCCTCCTTTTCTCCCTTTTTCTCTTTTTTTGCCATCACCTGTAACAGAAAATCTAGTAGGCTTGTACCATCTCTCTCCTTTTCCCACTCTGTACCTTCTCTTAATTTCTTCAGGTTTTGAAAAGCCATGGAGTGGTGAGAAATGGGATTTTTCAAAAGTTAGTGAGCTGCAGAATGATGCATGGAAAAAGCAGAAGCCCGCTCTGCCTGGCATTTTTCAGTTCCTAGTGATAAGGAGCAATCAGTCCTGAAGACAAGTAATAATGTCAATGCCGCTGCTGCTAAAGAAGTAATTCCTTTTTGAATATTGCCAAATAAAAAAACCTGCAGTGGTTCAGAGCGTTTCTCAGGAACACATTCCTCTTCTTTTGTCAAACCCTTATACAGGCATGAAGAATTAAAAGCTGGCTTTTGCAAAACAAGGGTGTTTCACTAGAAATGTTAAGCAATATCTCGATGGTAACACTGTAGAGTGCCTTTACAAAAACGCAGACCAAGAGCCATGCCAGCCAGAAACGGGAACCCAAAGCACCTCTCAAGCTACCAGAAAGGTCTGGTGCTCTAGGAGCATACCTCTGCCAGAGAAAAAAATACACCTGATCCTTTTCTAGCTGCACCAACTCTGTGCCGGCTCTACAGACAACCTGGTGGGTTTTACAATGCGGCGGAATGGGGAAAAGGTGCGTATATGGGTGACAGCGAGAGAAAGGGAGCGAGAGGAATGGGCTTTCTGGACTGCTGAAACATCTCCATTTTCGTGTTCAAGATCAGGAGCCTTTTATTGCACTTCACCTCCAATCTAGCAGAAAACCTCTTCCTCAGGCACGGCTCTTGTGCCAGTTTCGAGATAGATATTCCATTTTGTGTTGGTTTTGGATGTGAAGCCAATATTGGCCAAATCATGGAAACTGAGTTACAGCTTTAAATTTGGAGAGGCAACCGGTTCTCCTGAATGCTTTTAAACACTTTCAGCCCTTTGGATGAAAAATGCTCATGCCTGTTTTACCACTAGTCACTTGGAGTAAGACCGTGTGCTCCAAAGGACCAGCTAAACCCTACTAGGTACACAGCTTCTTCTCGAACACCCTTCGCATTACATTAAGTATCTAAAGAAAAGGTATTTATACAAATGAGTCATGTGCCAAGTGGCATTTTCTTTCATTCCAAACAAAGCCACGAGGTTTAGATACGTAAAACGCATAGCTCCGTGTGCCATGCTTTTCCCAGTGCATTTTCAGGCAAAATAACATGCTGGATGCCAAGACTACAAGTTGTTCAACAGCAAATCCATCTATCATTAATGCAGGTATCCATCCTCCAGTGGAAACGGTCTCCATCAACAGCAGACAGTCTTGGCTTTTAATATAATTCAGTGGCAGATAATACAAAGCAGTACTTTCACAACTGGAGCATGGATGAAAAATGACACAGTCCAGGAACATGACAAGTAACAGGCCTGCGGGGTGAAGTTCTGACTGGCTTTAACTGGAAAGCTTGTTTTCTCTCGAGCACACGGGTTTGCCAACTTCAAATGACACTTACTATTTTTGGTAAGGTTGTTGCAAGCCCTCACACATGCTTCATCCAGCACCAGTTCAATAGTATATGATAATCGTTTGGTATTAAATGCTGGCAACAGGGCCAGAAGGTTTCCTTCATGCATCCTCCTACCACTGCCAAGGCAATCAAATTAATTCTGTTAACAGCCTGCCAAGTCAACTAGCCCACTAAACTGTCCCGTCTTAAAAATGAAATCGAGACATTCATATCAAACCGTGCCGTTTCCCCACCGAGTGTGACGGCTGGAGCCCTGCCAGCGGGAATGACTGCTATCATCGTACGATGCCATGCGATGGCTCTAATGAGCTGACATTTCCTGTTGCTAAATTGCCACATCTGAAAGCCAAACCAAATAGTGTTCAACCTCTTCAGAAACCAGACGATGGTTTCTGACTTTTCCTTCTGCCTTCTGTTTCCTCGCTTTCGACGTTTCTCCATCCAAACCTGCCTAGATAAAGAGGTCTGAAGGGAAAAACTGCTCCTGCACCATATGGAATGTATCAGACTGCTCCGCAAAAACGAAGCTGTCTCATGTTGCTTCCCCAGCCTTCGCAGTCTGAACTGCAAACCGAACCATTCCCGCGTCAATAGAAAGAGGCGGCTGCCATGAGCGAGCACCCGGGGCACAGGTTGCCCACACTGACCTGGCTATACCGTTTTGCCCCGGGTCTACACCTGAGCTCCGTTTCCTTCCATATATTTCACTCTCCTCTGGCTGCTTGTTTCAGCAACAGCGAACAATAGCGGCAGAAGGGAGATTTCAAATACCCTTTCTAGGATCTCCAGGGAATCAGTGCAGAGCATTCAAGCTGCTGTCGCTATTACATCTTTTGAGTCTCTCATAATCACTATTTGGCACAGTGAAATGTTAAGGCTTCTCGTCAGAATAATTGCCTTAAATTTTTCATCTGAAGTTTCTCACCTAAAGGGATACTCTTTGGGGGGTCAAATCACAAGTGCGTGTTGAAACCACTGTGGTCTTAAGCCCAGCAGTGCTCACTGACGTAGACACTTCTTCTGAAGCTGGGGCACAACAGGTACACCCAAGGAATATTAATGGGGAGAAAAATTACAGGCTCAGGCCTCCCATGGCAATACAGAGCTAAAAAACCAGGCAGTAATCCTCCGTGATTCTTAACACATGCTCCTCAGCATAGTTAATGAGCTATCGGACAAATCGAGTTGAACAAGCAAGAAAGAGATGCTTTGCTAGAAAGAGATGTTTTGCTAGAAAGACGTATTTTGCTAGAAAGAGGACAGAAAATGGGAAGAATGGCAGAAAGATATTTTTTTTTCACCCGTATAGAGAAGGCCACTAGGTACAAGGCAGTGTAATTTTTCTACGTTGTTATTTGCTAGGCTAGGATAGAATTGGAGAGGGGATTTTATCTACCTGCACCAAGCTGCCCTATTAAGACTATGAACTAAATAGGGGCCTGTTTAGCTGGCAGTGTAATTTTCTTCATAGCCTTCACTTTTGCTCTCCAAATGGTATATGAATTTCATATACCTCAAGCTGTACTTGCAGACTTTTCCTGAATCCACTGCACTGGTAGTCTTGGCTATCCTCCATCAACTTAACTATTAAGTCTCAAAAGTCTGTTATACATTTTATAGACTTGGGGGAAGCTGATTTTGCTAGCATGCAGGCTGCTTGCAAGGGGCTAACACTCATCTGTTCAGTTTGGTTTGCTCTCTTCTGTAGTGACACATTGCATGTTAGTGGCACTAATAAATAAGTAAAAATTACTACACCTCTATCTTTGGACTAGGCTGAATTCAGGGAATGAAGACTATCTACTGCAGGAAAGGGTCTCCTCTGGCAGCAATGTGCCTTATCCAGCAGGGACACTGAAAAATCAACAGTACTGGTAAGAACTGAGTGTGTCTTTACAATTTCCAGTTTTCTACGCCATGAACTGAAGTAAGTCTTCTCTTTAGGGATGCATTAGGTGACAAGAAAAGACCATCAAAAACATGAACACTAGGAATGAGAACTCTTCAGAGTTTGGTAATTTAAGAGGTTTTCAATAAAGGTCTTTTTCCCAGAAGGGAAATAAGGTGGTAATGCCCCAAAGATATCTCAAATAGACTTTTACCTAAGACACAGCCCATAAGATAACCTATTGCTTCCCTGAGAAGTCTGTGATACAGAAGTCAGTGCATTGTGGTTCAATATAATCACTACATACAGCACGCATTCCTTATAATTTTGAAAGCATCCGCTGCATCCCTTCCCACATTAATATGGCAAAGATTTCCAAGGAGGCTTAAAGTGTAGGGAAAATTCATGAAGAAAATAGGTACTGACATGGATAAAAATAATTTTCCTCTTAAAGCACTGAGAAAAGCTACTAATGCCCCATATTTGTCCCCTGCCCAGCCCAATCACTTCCCTTTGCTGGGGATTTCCATTACCAAGACACTGCAATCTAAGTTACAAGTCTGCATGGTTGCACTGAACCAAACCAGCCTTCTGCCTTTGTGTATAATCAATTTGGAACTTCTGAAATTACTAATTAGGAGAAACTGATGCTTAGCCTAGGTACTGATCTATTTTGTGCAACCTGGCCAAAGGCCCATTGTATACAAAATAGATGTAATGAGCTGTGTAGTTTAAATAGAACTATATATTGCGTCAGATGACCAGAAGGTCAATAATTTTCATATACAACCATCACTCCTTCAGGCTTGTCTTTAAAATGCTTTGTGTAGGAAAAAAAAAAAAAAAAAAGAAAAAAGGCGGCATAAATATAATAGTGTGCCAGGTATGCAATTCAAATAAGAATTGGGTAAATCATGTCATATTGAATAGGAACTGTCCCAAATCTCAACAGGAAACTGAAAATCAGTTCAAGGTGAGTGTGCTCAACTTAGACAGTCCTGAGCAAAGGTTTGGATCCTCTCAGAATAAATGTGTACACGAAATCCCCAAGACTCTGATTTTTAGTAGTCTGGAAATATAGCAAGGATACAGCATTACATACGGTGTTAACTTGATGGTTTGCATTTCTGCCTCAAAACCCAAGTAGGAAAGGGCTTCAACCTTATGTGAAAAATTAGTAAGTACTAATTGAACCCGTTAAATTATTTTGTTCATGTTTAGTTCAAGCTCTAGATGAAAGCTGGCCAGAGTGCCACTTTGCGTGCTTGAGCTGAGCCATCTGAAAGCGGTATGGGCCACAGATGGTACTCAGGATTTTGAAAAATGCAGTCACTCTCAGACGCCAATATATGAGCTCAGGTCCTAAAAGTAGGTACCCAATTGAAAATTACCTAAGAATATTAGATTCGTAAGTCTGAGATAGATACACAAATAAGCAAACAAAACCTGCAAACCTCCCTCCACCCCCACCCCTCCCAATAACACATCTCATCCCAGTCAGGAACAAGGTGGACTTTTCCATACGTTGGAGCTTTTTCTGGAGTTTTTACAGTGCGCGTATAGAAGTGATTTCCAATTTAAAGACCTCTTAGGAATGTGTATATGTCTCATCTTCTACCTACTTAGTAAATCATAAAATCTTGTCACTCCAGTTTAGAAAGAAACTGTCACATTCCCATTACAGCAAAAGCTCAAAGTTTTGTTCTATAGGAGATACTAACATTAGAAATATTCTATCTTTGAAGAGACTGTGCTGTTTAATTTCTAACAATCTGGCATATGTAGTGCTAGACACCATAACAATTTGTTTTTGATGTGATAAGTGGCAAAAGACATTTAGCAATTAGCTTCAGTCTAGAAATTAGTTTTGATTTAAGGGCAATATCACTTGGAATCTAAAAGGCAATATTTAAAATATGAAAAGTATTATTTGCAGTTATGTTAATACAGACAACGTGTTTTTCAGCAAGTGTACTATGATATATGTTACTTTCTGTTGACACGTTGTTTGTTTTCTGATGCAACAGCTGGGTTCATATGAATTGCGTGTAATTACAAGAGGTGATCTTTCAAATTACTGTTTCTCAGAGAAGTCCCAGAGAAGAAAACAGGTCCTTGTGTTAAATAAATGCCCACAGGATCAGCTCTGCTCTCTTTCGACTGAAAGGAAAATGCAGGAAGAAAAATTCAAGTGACTTTCCATTCCTATTTACATGATATTTGCTTTCGTTAACAGGCACACGTAGGCCTGCTGACCTGTTGCTGGAAGGGCGAGCACATTGAAAAGAACAAGAAAAGGAAGGTTACATCCTGAGATGACGATGTACGTTAATTGATTAAGAGAACGTTATGTCATTTCTGAATAGGCTTAGTGTCAAACCCATGCTTCCCTCAAACCCTGGCAGCATTAACAGCATGCTGTTGATAATATAACTCGAGGTCTCACTAACTTTGACAGCTCTGCAAGGGTATTTTGGAAGGATTTAGTGGTTTTGAATAGCTTATTTCACTAACCCATAAAGAAACACTTTCCTTCAACACAAGCACAAGTGGTTATTTTCTATACTTAATAAGGCCAAGGTAAAGAAAACCCAACTGCATATTTTTAAATATTTTATCTTTACACAAGCCTGGGTTATGCAGAGCACAGAGCCATATACATACGTTCACAGAGAAGGTAATAACATCTGACAAAGTCTCAAGAATTGCCTAACTAACTCGCATGACAAATTTTTCAATCATCGGGAGTACAAAATTTAAAAAAAATAGTCACAATGGAAGTGTTATTAACGATAGGAACCTCCCCATCCAATAAGAAGCTGCATCTTCTGCTCATCTCTAGGGATAGAGAAGCAATGGAAGGTCAACAACTTCTGTGCATTTCCTACGGTATCACTGTATAATATTAAAACCCCATTTTTTCTTTAAGTGTGTGTGGAACATCTATGCCTATAAATGGTCCTGCAACCCTGTGCAGGGCCTATCTATTTATCCTAGAGATTTCCTAACTTATGCAGTGAGAGTGTGGGAAAAATGGAGAGAGCGAGCTGTAGGAGTGAAGGAATTCAAATTTTTCCCAATACTCTTGGTAAGTTTTTAGATGCCCCTGTTCTGTGGTGAACTTCTGATAATGTACTGAAGTCTCTTTCTAGCCATTACAAAAAATTCCATGCAACCAGTGTTGAAAAGTTAGGTTTAATTTATTTTCTATTATTATGAATATTATTACGACATGTAAAAGAGTCTCAAAATCCCTCGGTGTTTCACAGAAGCTTTCTCACATAACACAAGAAGCACTAGCAGGCTAATGACTGCTATGGAATATGCTACTACAGAACGGAATTAATATCTAACATCTCTGGCTCATCTGCATTAACAATCTAGGGGAAGAAATAGTAAGAAGCAGAAATAATTAAGAATAACCATCATCTTCTACCTCCTTGTGAGTCCGTTTCATTAGTCACGGAGTTTTTTGGTTGTTATTTTTTCATCTTGTTTAGATTAAGGGTCATGGTGAAGTCCTGTCATCATCACAGTACTGTGCATATGTACCCCAACAACTCATAGATCAGTGTACACAGGGAATTCATTAAAAATACAATCATTTACTACTAGCTTTGGATTTCTTCAAAATTGACCCTCATCTCCATAACAGCCTTTAAATGCGTTCTGATTGGCAGCCAAGGCCTTTTTTCGGTGGCTTGGCGGAGATGGTCGTATCCCCCTTTCACTGGGGCTAAGAGTGGTTTCAGATGTTATCTTCTTCATATCCTGCCCCACGCTGTCCCAAGTAGATCTGGGATCCATTTGGAGCCCTGCACTTAGTCATCACGTTAGTCATAGACGATGAAAACATTCTGTTCCTGTTCGCTGGCCAAACACTAAATCTCTGCCCTGGAGGATACGCAATAAATACAACACCATTGTGCGCCGAGAAAGCCCGGCTTGGCTGGGTAATGAAGGAAGCGCATGGTGTGATTAATAAATATGCATGAAATGCTTTTTGATGGCAAATTTCTGAAGCTGCAGAATCTATATGACCTCCCCCTGTTTTTCAAGCATGACCTTCAGGGGTGTTAGAAGAGAGAACAGAGACGCACCGAACTGGCACTGAGGAGTGGTGTGTGTCTCATTCCTCAGTCAGCTCCGTCGACGCTCATTTATACTAGGCAAATGCGGTATAAGGGAAAAAAAATTGATTCCAAATGCCATCATAAAACATACTCTATTTTAATCACTGTGTTTTACAGAAAAAGACTGTAAGCAGACAGAGCCAAAATGCAGTCTCCATAGCTTTGACCAAGCACAAACACTGAGTGTACTTCTCACTTCCAAGATTTTCTGTAGCCTTTGACAAATATCTTTACTCATTGTTTGAAAATAAAGGATAAGCATTGTGGTAAGACCCGTGAAAACCAATCAAATTAAATGCCATCCGTATAAACCTGAGAAAAATCTGAAAAGTAAACAATGCCTCCATCAGAGAATTGTTACAACACTTCACTGTTATAATTATTGTAATATTATAATATTTTCCTTAGCAACAGCCTATAGTTTGTTTAAGCTACATAAATTTTGAAGAGGTTGACATTGCGATGATTCAGTGGATAATATAGTTAGCTTCTTGTTAAACTAGAAGTAAAAATTAATCCCATTTCATTTCATAAATGACACCTGATTAAGCTTGCCCAGTGTCTCATATGTCAGAGGACAGCCACCCTGACAGAAGAGCCGAATTGACTGAGAAAAATGACTGGAGAGGACCAAAATAACAACCGTAATAATTCATTCTTCTATTTCAGTTCGAAAAGGAGGTGACTATTCCTGTCTTGCACAGACTTGAAGAAAGTGACTTTCCCAAGGTCACCCGACAGCACATGGACTAGAGTCCAAATTGCCAGGATCCTACCCAATACTCTCCCCATTAGGTTACTGAGGAGATGCTTCATTTCAACACTGTCATTTATTCCTAGCAATGAACACACGCTGCACCTTCTCACTTTAATGCAGTGTATTTTCTCTTTGCATGTTTTAACTCTGGAGTACCTCGGTCCTCTCCCATCATCACCTACGCATTAGGGAACAGTAGTTCGGTGTGTATCATCGTTCACTTTCTCTCTCTCTGCACCCGTATTTCACAACACTGTTGGAATTAGCAGTTTGTAAGCATTCACAAAACAGTTTATTGCACTATTAGAGTTACTCCAATAACAGTAGCAACCGTATTGCCATGTTCTCAGTGGTGTCCCCCACGTCCGTGGCACCTGGAGTGTGGTACATTCGTATTACACCGTGACTTTTGCAGCTGGGAACTGGGTTTGTGTCTGCCCTTGGTACGAAACCTCCTTGAACTCAGCCACAAGTCCATTCCTCTAAGTTTCTAGGGCCATTCAGCTGTTAAAATGTTAAGGTTGGGGTTTTCTACAAAGCCTAGCTAGGAAGGTGTCTTCGGCTTTCGATGACAGTTCCCATTACAGTGATCTTTGTGATTTCCTTACAGCAACTGACCTGAGTCAGTGCAGAAAATAAAAGAATAGATTGCTTTGGAAGGCTGTGAAAGCAGATAAGTCTTTGCTGCAGTATCAGTAAAGCTGTATTCTGCTCCCCCACTTCACCATCTGGAATGACAGTAAAGAGAGCTGAGAAGTTACCATGGTGGTTGCAATAACAACCAATTGCTTTTCTCTGTCTGGGAGCCATCTGATCTGTTTTGCATTCGAAGCCTTTGCTGGAAGGAGTTATGGCACTGTGAATATTATTGTGTTCTTAGTCATACATTTATGAGATACAAAATATTTTCACCGAGCACTTCTTAGAGCCGTTGTAAAGCACTTTGACACTTTTATATGCTGTAGCCAGTCATATTCTTTGCCTTGGTGACTGTGCCTCCCACTATCCCTTTCCCTCTCCCAAATAAAAGAAAATGATGATTTAATCTAGGAGACAAACGCTGAGGGCATCAGCAGATGTGCTTTTGCTTTTTCACACTCTGACTCAGGGTCTTCTCCAAATCCCCAGATGAAGTCCATGCAACCGATTTCATTGCTTTGAAAGGGGTTTGGATCAGACCTTTTTCGTGATCCCGGGGGAGTCCCTTTGCCCCCTCTGCTCAGCACACACTTTTGTGAGACAGGGATGGCAACAGGAACCTGGCTTCGAACTGTTTGCTTGGGAGCTGCCATATAACTAACTGCATGTTGTCACGATGATGGATAAGGAAACAGTTAATGGTCCAGCTATTATTACTACGGGTTGAGAAGAAGGAATTTTTGTTTATATTTCATTGTTGTTTAAAGTACTCGGAACTAAAGAAAGGAAATATCTGATGATTAATGTTGTGTTTATATTGACTTTCTTTCCATCCACGTTTTCCTAACGCGAAGAAATACTTCCTCAGCACAGAAACACGTTGTTAAGAGGAAGGCGTCAGAGGGCAGAATAAAAGTCAAAACCCTCTTTTGCACGAGGGCTCTGTTTGGCAGTTTTCAGGACTCGAGCGTGAGAAAGGAGCCATTTCTCAGGCCCCGTTACGGCTGCTTCAAACATGCATGGCACCAGCGGTGGCTGTGTGTGGGACTGGCCGTGTTGCAAGAACCTGTGGGGCTCCTCGCTGGTCCCGGAGAGGGGACGAAGCCGTACTGGTCCCATCGGGGGCTGGCGGTGGCCAGGACGAGGAGCCTGGTAGCTGGCTGCCCCGCTCGGAGGTGCTTTGCTGCTGGGGGATTCCTGGTCCCTCCCCACCCTGCTTCTCCGCGTGTCCCTGCCTGCTCGCCGTGCTTGCCGAGTCCTCCAGCTTCATTGATTTATTTGTTTCTTCACGCAGAGCTCTCCAAGATCAACCCCGAGCCACGGGCAAGCGCCGGGAGAGGTGGCAGAGGAGGAGAGCAGCAAGCTCTTAAAAGTGAGGCTCTCCAGCCGTCGCGGGAGGCGGCTGTGCCAAAACGTGAAATGATTGCCTATCCCTGCTTTTGCAAGGTTTTACGGCTCCGTTCACACTTCCATCTGTCTCCCTCCCCCCTTCCTCTTCTTCCCCCTCCCTTCCCCTCTCTCTTTTTTCTGTCGGATGCTTCAAGGAAAAGAGAATTTATGGAAGTGGTTCCAAGAGCTGTTTTCTCTGCCTTGGTGCTAGTCGGTGCACGCTCCTGGCTGGCTCAGCCCTCCCTTCTCCCTGCCCGGCTCCAAAACTCCTTCACCTCACACAAAAGATAGATCATGTTACCATTCATTAGCTGCCTCCTGGGCCCCAGCCCCCTGAGCTGGTGAGTGCATCCTTAAAAGTGCCAGGTACATGCAGCTCCCTGCCCTCTGCGCCTCCTTTACAGGATAAAATTCCCTTTCCAGGTTCCCACCCTGGGAAAAGTGTGAATTTCAAGTCTTTTCTGAGACCAAAAAAGTAAATGATGCTAACTTTCTGCGTAGGGACAAGTGGTAGGAAAACCAGGCTGTCTTCCTTTCTGGTCTAATCAGGAGATCGCTTAATAAATTTAAGCTAATAGTTCAGAGCAGTGATACGTGCTCAGTTTTGAGGACAGGCTGTCCGAGTGGCACCGTGCTTGTCCCGCCTCCCCAGGGTCAGCTTCAGGCGTGTTCCAGCAGGGAAGGCAGGACCCCCGCTCCCTCCAGCCTCTTCTCCTGCCTCAGCGTGCCGCAAAAGCAGCTCGCCTACCGTGGACGGCAAAATTAATTTTGCCAGGACTTCTGAACTTGCACTGGTCATCTGAGCCCAAGCAGCAACTGCAAAAGGCAGTTCCCCTCCTCTTCCTCTGCCCTCCTCGTACTGTCCCACTCCTTATTCTCTTGCATCTTTCTTTGCCTCCCTCATTTTCTCCCTGGATCTCACTCCTGGGCTTTCAGACCTCAGTATCGCTCTATACCTCCATCAGCGATAAGATTGCAAACTGTGCAAAACTTGAAAACCCTGATTCATTCTCTAATCTCGGTTTCATGCTCCTCTTCTTCTAAACCCAGATGGCCATTTTGTGTCTAGAGCTGGATCCTGATCTCCACAGCAATTTCAAGAATTCAGAGATGCTCGCCGCCTCCCTTCTGCTGGCTCAAACCCAGATCAAATCTGGATTTCGGGGACTGAATTTTCACTTGCATATTTCCATATTCAGACACTGTTCATGGCATAGAGACCACACTGTGGCCGGCTGTGAGAATGGGATTTGCAAACAGTGTATTGCAAAGGCAATGATACAGGTGCTTACTGAGTATCCTGAGACATTTATAACACAATCATAGTTGTTATTAAGAGTACTTAAATAAAACTATTTATTTCCTTTATGCAGTGTTAAATATTTGTAATGACTGATGTTTATAGAGAAAGAGAGATCCCCAAATGGCCTAGTCTGAATTAATAGTTAACATCCTGTAAAATATTTCAAGCAACAAATTCATAAAACACACTCCAGAAAGTGTTTATTTGACTAATGTTGGAAAAAAAAAAAATGAGCTCAGAAACTAACTTCTTGTATGACAGGAGTCAGCTGAGAGTGATTTTTCTGGAGGTGAGCTGGAAACTTAAAAATGGAGCGGCAGCGCTGACGGGCCCTGAGTCCGGTGACACTTGTGGTGCCGTTACAAAAACTGCCAGGCTGAGATACAGCAGCGGTATAAAAACAAGTCTGTTTTAAGGTTTGTTTCTTGGCCTTCCCTCTGCAATGATGTCTCACCTACAATATAGCCAGTGACTCATCCTTCAATTATTGCTGCTGTCATTCTGGTCCAAATTGCTCGGAGGAAGGGAAGTACTGATAGAGACACTTCGGAAGATTAAAATAACCCTGTCTGCGATGCTTTATAACAGCTTTGCTATAAGGAAGCCGCTTTCTCCACAATTACTTTGTTATGAATTCACTTGCAACACGTTCTTGGAACAGCACAGTTTGTTTCTGGAAACAGGAATTAGTGACAGGAGATTCATTATAGACAGGGAATATTTTCCTTAAAGAAGAGCTGTCAGGTCAAGTCAGGCTTTTATATTACTGTTTGTAAAACAAGGTGTTTACATACCTGTAAACCTGCCATATATATTTTATTTTTTCCCCTGATGAAAGTCACCTTTAGAAAAGTAGGTGGAAACAGTTCTTTGGCACTGGTGGCAGAGCGAGAGCAGAAAAGGCCGAGCCGCCGCTCTTCCCATCCCCTTCCTCCCTTTGCAAGGTGCCAGCCCCGGGGATGAGGTGCCCGGGATGGCCAAGCACCCCAAACTCGGTAGCAAACCCTGCAATATGATAAATAAAAGTGCTAAGAACTCACCCTGCTGCGTATTCCTCCTCTGTAGGCAGCTAGTCAACTGTTTTATCTAGATTATCGTCTCTGAAGGAAAGTATTTATAAGTTGGCAGTCGTGGTCAAAGTGTTTAGACAATTCAGTCAATGGAAAACCCTGAGGGAAAAAGAAAACTAAAACAAAAACTCGAAGACAGAAGGACGTAAGGGGAGTGCAAATCCCGTTTGATAAACTGTGTCTTTAAACAAAACCTGGCCTTTCTTACCCACGGTGAGTACCTAAGGACTGTTACTTTCTTGGCTTCAGAGTGTTTTGCCTCCCAAAGGTGAAGGAAAGCAGGCTTCCTAGATAAAGGATATAAATTAATATAGAAATTAGATGCTCAAATCAGAAACAGGAAAACTGCAAACCACGCGGGATCTCCGCGCTTCTGCTTTCCTTACTGCGGGGCCGGTAGGGTTGGCACTGGACATTTTTGTTCTGGAGTCAACACTTCTGTCCTCTAATTTACCCTGCCATTTGCCCGCCCCCAGGGAAACAAAATTTGCATTCAGATAAACACAGACCCACTCCCAAGCCTACGCAGCCTATTTAATTAAGAGTTTCCGAGTGGAAACCGCACATCATTTCCCCAAATTAAGGGCTGCTTGATAGGAACCCTCCGTCCTGCTCTGGAATAAACAGAGATCAGGAGGCAAGGGGCCAGGTCACCTCCCGAACTCCCATCCCCGTGCAAGCATCAACCATTAGGCTGTGCAAACACAGACCTGTGCCTTTGCTGGGAAAAAGAAAACCAGCCGCCCTTGCTGCTGGCCTGGCTCCGGCGAGGGTGGAGCTGGTTTTGCAAGCGTAGGGCTGGAAATGCCTGTCTCCTCCAAGGCGAAAAACCTGGAGGGCGAAAATCCTGGAGGGCGGCCAGGCTCCACTGGTCCGACTGCTGCGGGGAGGAAGGAGCTGTAAGCCAGCAATTAGTAATCCTGCTACTAACAGGAAAGATTGCTGGGAAGTATAAATAGGGTCGCTGTTTATACGCGAGTTAGCGTAGGAAGTCGTGTTGATGATGGTTGGCGTTTTTTTCTTTTTCTTTTTTTTTTTCGGAAAGCTGCCTTGCGTAGGAAAGGATGCGGTTTGTGAGAATCGCAGCGCCTGGGCGAGGGAGAACTTCATGCACGGATGGAGGTTTGGGGCTGGTTTAGGGATTTACCTCACCGATACTATGCATATATATAATCATGCATTAATGAGTTCCATAGCATAAGACAACACGTGTAATCCTTTGGTATATACTGAGTTTTATGCTTACATCGTGGTGTGCAGGGGGAGAGTCTTGGACTTTCAGAGGGATCGTTTTTTATTTTTCCTTCTCGTTGTAGCAGCATTCAAATGTTGTCACGCACACGCAGATCGCCCACAAAGATCCCTGCAGTATTTGAAGGGATAGGAGCTTTTCCAAGCAGCATGAAAAATAAACTCATGAATGCTCCACAAAGTAGTCATAATAAGCACAGAATTAAGGAAAAGAAAGACAGTATAGGCTTTAGAAAGGGAATTTGTTTGTGCAAATGGTAGAGCAAGGAAATACACCCCTAGAAGAACTGTTGGCATCACTTAATGATTCAGAGGCCTGAGATGAAGAGAAAATAAGGCCTAGAAAGTAACTGGACTTCTAATTTTCACTGACTGCGCAAGTCTCTCTCGTGGTCAGTCACCTTCTGCTTCTCTTTTACTGGCGCAGTTCCTCCGAACATCGAAGGGCTGTGCTGCTAGTGCAGAAGAGTACGGACACGGTGACCCCCTCTTTAGGAGGTGGGCAGAAGCCAGAGGGTAACTGCAAATACCGCAGTAGATAACCTTTTTGGTATGCATAAGAAGACAAACTCCAAAATACGGGAAGTAGAAATAAGGAAAAATCCCTAACTTTCCTATCCATCTGTCCATCCCCAGGAAAGAGAATGGATTTCACAGGGGGCAGGTTGGAAAAGGAGCCATCAGAGCACAATTACAAATTTCCCTGAGTTCTTACAAACTAAGAATGTTAATTTATTAATAATACTAAAAATGAACTATATTAGGCTAGAGGACAATGACAAAGCATGCCTCTTGGAACATCACCTCATACATTTCATAGCAAATGTAAATTTGAAATCAGTTTCTTAAATATACCAGCCATGTCTCCGCTGGAACTCACAAGCATGTGTAGTTTGGCCAGTCCACCTAACCGCTGGATTAAAGGGAAAAACAGACGTGCTGTGGGGTGCAGGAATTATTAGTGATGACGTGAATCACGTTTGGAGCAATGGGGCAGAATGACAACGTAACACAAAGAGGAAATTCTCTCTGACATGCCCTTCGCTTTCTTTAATGGCATATCGTTTCTGGTCCAAATTATATAAGGTCCTCAACCGCTAGTTGACAGTACCTGGTGGAGACGACCTTAAAAATTTGCCAGTTTTGTCTTAGATAAATAGATACAGTTTCTTCAGCATTCCCCACACTTCCTCGTACTTACTTTAGAGAGTGCTCCTAATCTGAGGCAGCGATATTTAGCTCTCAAGCAATTGGCAAGTTTTAAAGGATCATTGTATGTTTTCGTGCTCAAGTGATAAATCTGGATGCGAGTTCCTGGCACGGCCAACGGGAACGTGGATGTGTGCTGCAGAAGACAGGTTTACAACATTAAAACCTGGGAGAAATAATTAAGTGAGCCACTTTGGATGAAATCATAATTAAGCCTTATTGGGGTTTGAAAGTTTGGATTTACAATATCTTTCACTCACTGTTTTTCATTTTCATGAACCTCTGGCAGTTTCTGCTTCCAGCTGGGACAAGAAGCAAAGTGGCTAAACACACTGTGAAGAAAACTGTGGGAAACCCATATACTTTCAGGAGGGCATGCTGGCAGTCTCAGGAGAAACTTTGTTCTTTTGAGACACAGAGCTCCGTCATATTTCTCAGGCTGAAGAGTATGAAGTAAAAATTAAGCAGCTGCAGTACTTCGGGGGTTCATTCAAAGTAAAACGTTTTTCCACACAAGGAAAAGAAAATGCCTGAGGTTCAGCTGTGTTTTCCCCCAGGAACCCTTGCCTTGATGCAGGGCACAGCAGAAAACACAAACCTCCCATCCTGGGCAAGGATCAGAGGAAAAAGGACCACGTTCCTTCAAGAGGAAAGTGTAATGCACTGGTCTGGACCATTGATAATGACCACATTCACCAGTATTATGTTCTCCAGTTTCTATGCACTGGGCAAGCAGAAACAGCAGGTGGGATGCAATAGGAAGGACTCCACTGATAGCATTGCTTATAAAATTGTGCGTATTTCAAACAGCACTGAAAATGGTTAAGTTGCTGCGTTAAATATTTTGCAATACTATTCCTTAGAATATGCTACTATCAATACCAAAAATTGGCATTTTGAAGGTTCTAGATTTCACCGTGGACTCTTGCAAAGGGGAAAGTACGTAGAAGTCCAGGAAAGAGACTATGAAAAAATGTGTTCCGTTGTCAGACATACGTTCAGCACTTGTCCATGTGTTGTGAAACACCTGAGCCTGTTTGTGTGCTCACCACAGCTGTGAAATGACTTTGCAGACTCCCATGTCAGAGCTTTACACCTGCATCCTACCTAGACCTCTGACCTCAGTGCCTATAGGAAAGCTGATTCTGCTCACTGTCACCGTACTTTTTCATGTGGCTAAGGAGGCGGAAACTCCAAGGTTAAGCTTGCAACAGTGTGACTGTGCACTTGTTTGGAATTTTGGCCAATATGTTCATAAATAACGTAAATATCAAAGAATGCAAAATATTGTACAGTGGCAACACCCATTACCTCCAGCACTGGCAAGGTTTATATTATATAAACATTTATGTAATAGAAAAATTCCATTAATTTAGATAATAAAGATTAATACACTAATCTAAAACCACACACCCCTGAAAAGAGCTTGAATGTTTTTTCCATTAGGTCCTGGAAAAAAAAAACCAACAAACCAACTTCTGGTCTCAAATGCCTTGTAGAGCGACTTGCTTTTGGGTCATTTTAAGTGTAGAAGTTGGATAGTAGCTGCCTTCATGCCTCTTGTGTAGAATTAATAAAATTAGCCTATTCTCTCCAGAGGTTATTGGGACAGACTAAAAAGAGTAGACTTTCTGGTAAGAGAAACAGCAAAGAAGTGGTGGAGACGGAGGCCCTGAGTTGGGAGAGTGCCTAAGCACCTCCCCGATGGTGGACCTTTGAGCTTGGAAAGCACTACCCACTTCATTGGGACTACCCACATACTCAAAGCTAAAGAGATGCTGACTTTCCCCTTTGCTCCCCACAAAGAAACAAATGAAGGAGACCTACCCAGCCTGTCTATTCAGGCAAGAAAGGGGACAATCAGGAGGAAATCACATGGTTCAGTGAAACTACTGGGTAATAATGTGGCAAGTACTCTCCTAAGATTAAGAATGCAACAGATGTTTCAGAAGGATAAGATACCTTCTCCTGGGGTTATACTCACTGGGCTAAAATTACAAGGACTTCCCGATGTTCACTTTTTGATGGCAACATCTGGGCTCAGGAGGCTGGTTTTGCTCCCACAGACAGTGACATTCCTGTTATATTTAAGGAGATGACAGTGCATCTGAGGTGAAACATCCTAGGTCTTGCTCATGGGAGAGCACCCTGTCCGTTCAGCTGCCAAATTTCTCATTTCCAGCCACGACACAGATCGCATGAAAATCAAGGAACTGAAAAAGAGATGCAGGAGGATATAAGTAGCTGGGTGGATGGATACCACGGCTGTCATGAGCTCCTTTCTCACCCACAATATATTCACAGTTCATCTACGATATTCCCCGGTTCAATTCATCCGTGGCTTGTCAGGTTGCTAACTTCAAGTACCTGTGCAATGACATGCTGCGGACCTCTCCTGGGTTTGGGACTGGGCACGTATCTCACCGCCTTCCAGAATCAAGATTTAAAAGTAAATTTTAAGACCTAAACCCCATGCAATATAGAAAGGGTGTGGAATTAGGCTTCCACTTCAAGTGTCTCGGTAATCAAAGCAGTGTCCAAACCCTCCATCTGGTTTGGGTTATCTGGAAGTAGTCCAGCACGCTAGATTATCCAGATAGATAGTGAGTTGTATATGTTAATGGGGAATTTAAGTAATATGATTTACAAATGGCAAGTACACACTCCTCTGGTTTCCCAGCTAAATCCCAGGAATGCATTGCTTGGAATTTCACAGAGCAATTATAAAACCCCCAGCACACTCCTTGTATTCCTTCTTAGGGAAATACAGTACCAAAGATCATTATAACTCCCTTTTCAAAACTGATTTTACTCCTTAGGCCTAATTCTATAGAAAACAACACCATGCCACATTGCAAAACCATGCTTTCATCGCAGCTTTTGCACTTCATTAGTCTTTCTCATTCTTGCACACCCTACAAATAGCAGAACACAAATGAAGACTGAAACCAACCAGCGGAGTGACAGACTGACAAAGCCAGATTAATACCAATTTTCCTAATAAAATCCCACACCATCAGTTTCAGGCTGAGTTTAATCCTAAACCTTATAACCGCAGATAGTCATGGCAGTGTTGGCTGCTTTCTCTTAGAAACAACCCCCCGGCCACTGCTGGAGACGCAGTACCTAAATTAGATTGTCTCTCAGCTGGGTATTGTGTGGCACCAGAGAAGAGTGGAAATAACCTCCCTGCAAGGATAATGAAACGCACACTGTAAACGTTTGCTGAAACCATACACCTTGCCTTATTCTTCTATTATCAAATTCAAGTTTATAGGCATTTTATTTAGGAGTGTATCAGTTATCTTTGCTTGTAACATTAGCAACTGCTATTAAAGGTAATCAGTAGGAGGTGAGTGGAAATAGGGAGAAGGTGATAGCTCTGACTGACATCTTTACTGGCATGGGACAATGGAGCAGTTTATGAAGCTTTTCTAGTGGTGCCCCCAAAACCAATCAAGATTGGCTCCATGATGTCTTGCCAAGAACGCTATAATCCTCCTCCACAACCTCTTCAGGAGGAGCCAGTGACATAAGAGCTTCACAGGAGGTCACACTGCTACATCAGCAGATGCTCGTAGACATGTAAGGCATAAGATGTGCATAGGCATAAGTCTGCCCTGAAACCTGGGTTCTCCCTCTGGGGTTGAAGGAGCATTTGGGGTAGGTTTAATGTGGGGGCAAAAGGGTCCATTTCTTTTTGAGGTGATCGGTATGGGCATGCTACCTTCAGCAAGGAACCATTCTGGTATCTCCAGAACCATTTTGGAGTATCTATCTTGTTAAAACTACTGCACTTGTCTGAGGCTGGAGTCAATTTTCATTCAAAGGGGCAGGGATGGGTGGTTCCTGCTCTCTCTTCATGGCTGTACTGTTTGCATTTTCTGCAACCTTCAAGTGATAAAAGGAGTACAATAATATCTGTACGTTGTCTCCCAGCCAAACTGTCAGCTCAGCTGGTCCAGCAGATAAGCAGCCTCAGAGATTTTCTAAACCAACTTCCAAGCCATACATAGGAGATACAGGGTACTTTATAAAGCAAAACCAGATCATTTCTCAGTCTAAAGCCACCCGTGAAGTGTCAGTCTACAGGAATCAATTCACACATGTTTTAATCAACTTGTAGGTTACACTGGATATATGGGAATAGTTAAATTTATAGAGCTTGGAGTCTGGCCCATTAAACTCTGTCTATACTGTTTTAACACTTCTGGAAGCCTACATTCAGATTTGCCTCGGGTCATGATTGAAATGAATACTCCTACTTCCAGCAAAATACCAAGCACAGATCCATCAATGTGTACGGAAAACACACCAAAAGCTTCCCCGTGCTGTCCGCAGGGCTGCCGAGGGACCGGGGAGCACCGGGCAGCGGGGATGTGCAGGGACATCCCACCACCGAGCCCACGGCTCTGGTTTGAGCCGCTGGTTACGTACGTGGAGGAAAACAAACCTTGCCAACCATACACGAGCAGAAACGTGCCTTGCTATAATCGGCTGAGATGAGACCCAGCTGTTTGCTGAAGCGATCTCAGTTACCGACTGCTAATTTGGATATTTTCGAAGCATCTGCAGGTTTGCTCTTATCGACGGTAGGGTTTTCTACCGCGTTTTCTCTTGGAGCAGATTTGGCTGATAGCATCAGCATTTGCGCGTGGCAGCATTAACAGCCCTGCCTATGCAGGTACTGTGGAAACCAGAGACAGGGGTTTTGCCAGTCAGGACAGGAATGTTTATTTAAATGTAAGGAGAGAACCAGATCTGCAGCTGCTGTATCTGCAACGAGTCTCAGAGGGGTACCCAAGGCAAAAACTGACCTGCTTGGAAAAAAACCATTGTGCCCTGTGAAATGGAAAAGAAAAAAAAACAACCCACAACCCAAACTCTTGCAAGAATATGCGCTCCCCATACTGAAAACACATTTTTGGTTTCCAGAAAAGACAGCTATGGCATGCATGCCTCGGGTTGCCCAATGACAGGCAGGCTTACGTGCTGAATATCAACATGAGAATTTGCGAAGGTAATTACTTCAATTATCTCGTTACCTTGGCAACCCCATAACACGCACTCAGGCTTTAATGAGTCACCGTCACAGACCGACCGGGGGCTCCCATGGAAGGCAGGAGCCCTCTCCCAGAGCCCCGCAGCTCCCCGGCAAGCTTGATAAGTAAAATTGCCATTACTGAGCCAAATTCTGGCCTGGATGCCAGCGCTGTGAATCCGGAGTAATGTCACTGAGTGACTGCAGCTTCTTTGTGTATACTCAAGAACACCAACTGATGGATAAACGGTTGTACAAAGACTGTTTTCAAAACACTGCACTGCATAGCCTGCATAAGTTATTTTATGTATGTTAACAAAAGTATGTAGAATATATAACTTCCATATCTCATTCTATATTATATACATCTATACATACCCCTATATAGCTAGGCATAAAAATATTCTGAACAGATAGGTTGATTTTGATTGTATTATCCTAGTTACATAGTAACTGCAAATATCCAGAAAGAGCAAGAAAAATGATAAAAGTTCCTGGGAAAGCTTGTACTAAGATGACAAGAAAAATATTTTATGTAATCAGTGAAGGAATTGAGTAATAGGAAACATAATAGAATATATAAAACAAGGCTCGTGGTAATGAAATGATAATGAACTGGGGCTCTTATTCATCTCTTTGTGCAAGAAGATGACCTGAAAATAAAAGGAAAACACACACATATACATTTTTGGTGCGCAATCCCTTGCCGCATGCAATCCTTGCACACACCGCTGCAGCAGTATGGGCAGATCACGGTGTTTTAGGAGCACCGTATAGTTACAACACTTGCTAAATCAAAAGTTTGCCCAGGAAACCAACTCTCATGCACAAGCTGACCATGTGGGAAAGGTCAGAAAGGAGTCTCACTTCAGGCCAAGTAAATCCCTCTCCAGCTACTTTTTAATGAAATATTAATTTAAAACTCAGCAAACCCCACTTTTGTTGTAATGAGGAAAAAGCAACTGAGAAAAAGAAAAGAGCTTTTAGTCCAAAGCTTTGGAGCTTGTGAATGTTTTGTTTCTGGAAATTTATTCTTTTTTGTTTTACTACTGTGCCCGTGCCTACAAACTGATCTTTTTTCCACTGGTGGTGGGTGACAGGCTATTTTGCAGACAAAAGACACCAAAACATTTGTACTGGATACTCAGAAATGACCAATTCAGCCTGATGTACAAACACTACCTCTAGTTCACATTTGACTATAAGAAATACATATTTTCCTTTCCTTCTCTCCTTTTTTACTCTTGCTTGCCTAGCTTTCTTTTAAGTTGGAGAAAAAAAAATCAGAAAAATCAGCAAATAACTTTGCAAGTAAACCAGAATAATTTTGACTACCAAGTTGTTAATACCACTAACCTAAATTAAGCAAGATGGAAGAAATGCAGCTAGGGTTGCTGCATATATTTCCCATGAAGCTGGTAGCAGAGGAGAGCTAGGAGCATGCACAGGTATTGAACAGATAGAAATCTCAAAAAACACCTGCATCGTGGCAGCAGCTACAGGGTGCAAAAGTAACAACATTTCCCCGTGCAATCACAACAAATTGTTTTTAATCACAAACAAATGGGATTCATAATCAGTTTTCTAAAGTCAATCTAATGAAGCCCCAGCAACTCCCAGCTGAAGAATTACTTTAGAGGGTGAGGGAATACCTATAGGTCAATTTACATACCTTGGCAGCAACATGCAAGCCAATGGGGATATCCAGAAGGAAATAAGGTCACAAATTGGCAGGGCGGCAGCTGCATTTACCAGTTTAAACAAGATTCGGTTGTCGAAAATCTACGTCTTAAAGGCCAAATCAGCAACTCATAGACCAAACTATGAATCTTCAACTCAAATGTTATTTCCATCTGAACATATGGATATGAAACCTGGATGTCCCCCAGAGGCTCACGGGCAGGCAACTTAAAGCTTTGAAAGAAAATGCCTCAGAAATGCTAAATGGAATGAAAATATGAAATGGAATGGATTTGTATGAAAGTCAGGAGCTATCAAGGAGCTCGATAGCTCCGTACCTCTGGCAAATGAAATGGGTGCATTTGGGACACATGTCAAGAATGAAGGCAAACATCTGCCCCCTTAGAGATGCCACAGGTTAACGGGGGGAATGGCTGCACGGGACTGATTGCACGACTCCATCAAACGTGCTCAGAGGATGCATGAGAGCAGAAAATTTTCCTAGACCATTTTTTCCCTCCCCAAGGACATTCTAGTTAGACTGTGTTATGCTTCTTTGGGATGTTACTTGAGTCTACAGGTTCCTAGAAATATTAACGCTGTATTGAACTGATATTGGAACTCCTGAGTTTATAATTGATTTCAGATTGAAGGGAAAGAATTCTTTTTTTAAGAGTGGATTTTTCTTAATCACGGGAATGTATTTTTAAAATCTTACATTTACAAGAAAACTTCTGCCCAGTAACCCTTAGATACCAAAACCATGGAGAGATTGATGTCAGTGAAACTAGCTCTTTCATTTAAAACATACACAAAGAACAATTGAATTCATGCTTACAAACACCTCCAGCAGCTGAGGCTGGGGAGTCACTCCAGCAATTTCAATGTGAGCATCCAGGGTGCCGCAAACTCTGGCAATGCATCTTTCCCAAAGGAACCGAAGCCAGCGCTGCTGCTGCACGGGACTCCAGAAGCAGCTTTCCACCAAGCTCCCTGCCCTGCCGTAGTCTCCTGCCTGCTCTTCGTGCAGTTGTACACATCCAACCTCGCTGGATTCGGGATGTCTACAACACAGGCAACTCTACTGCCTACTGAATGTGATGGGTAGGATCTCGAAGGATTTAAGCTGTCACTATCAATCACTGCCAGTGAAAAGGCTGTTTTCCAGGTGGCACAAACAAGCTCTGATTGGAAATCCTTTCCTAGCACGGTTTCTTGTGACTGGGGGAAAATATTTTGTTTGTTTTCTGATCTCGATGTGAGGGTATTTCAGATGCTGTGAGCAATCCACCGTGTTGGACTAGATGCACAAACAGCAGGAGGTAGCTCACAGTCAAGGGAGAACAAGAGAGAAAATAATGAATTACTGGAACAGCGCTGGCCACTTCAGTAAGAACACCAGTCATCTAATGAAAATATTGACATTTATGGGAATCCACAGACAGAATTAGACATAGTTGTGGTCTCCGCTACTGTATCACTTTTCATAATGTTTTATTTCTGTTTACCTTCCAAAACAAACTACTGTAACTAATATGTTTATAATAATTAAGGAGGAGACAGCCAAGTTCAAGAGAAGAATGGCCTCTGAAATTCTTGCTTTTCCCAGCTGGAATGCTTAATTGGGCTGGGGACTTCTTTTCTCTCCCTAATCAGATAGGAAAGCTGGGAGAAATGAACGGGGACCCTAATTATCGCTGGTAGAACTTCATGAAAAACAATGTGCTTACACAAGGGATTCATTTAATACATTGTCCTTTGCTAATCATACAATTAGCAGCTAAATAACCAGAATGGATATATTTGTATGTATGTATATGTGTGTTTGTGTGTGTATATATATATGTATGTGTGTGAGTGGGTATATTTATACATAAGAATGCCATATACATGCCACCCTGGTCAATTCTGAAGCTGGAGGTTGTGCACGGTGCCCTGAATCAGTCTGATAGTATGTTATCTCGGGGACAATCTCTCTTCAGGGCTCAAAGTGTCTTTTGTTGTCTGTCATTGCACTGGAGCTGACAGGACACAGACCGTGCCTGGGAGGAACAGGGAGACAGCTTTCTCAGTCGAAAGATCTGTGGCTATTTTGCAACCCCAAACTGTCCCAAACCTGAGGGTTTTCACTCCAGGAGGAATGCGATTGCACCGAGCGTTACGAAGGCACGAGGGTGTTTGCAGTTTTGCAAGACTGACTCGGGCTGATCGCTGTGGCTGGAAAGTCTGTCCCATGCACGCATTGACTCTAATCCCTTAATCTCACTGAGAAAAATATATTCTTTGCACGTTCTCTTAATTACTCAAGAGGGAAGGCCTGGCTCAGCATGTAGCAGAATTCAGCTTATTATATTGCCTTCAGTCTTCTTGCTCTGGGAGCAAACCAGAGCTACCCTTCTTGATCTACCGGTGGTGAAGGCTTCCTCAGGTTTGTCTATGCGATGCTCATAAATCTGGCTGTCACCGCAAGGATAAGCATCTATCGGCCTCTCACGGCTTTCCATCTGCCCAGCCACGCTCTTCTGTGGCGGGATCGGAGAGGTGATTTCTTAAAGATAATCATGACGTGGATCTGCCAGTTATGAAGTCATGTTTATTCCTTCTGGACCAAAAAATTGTCAGGAGAACATGTTTTAAACCCGAGGCATGCACATCTCTTCTTTCAAAAAAGCTGTGTGCCCTTTCAGTAGTTAGCAATCTATTTTTTGACACTTTGTTAATCACGTCAGCTTGTTCCTTAAAAGTATCGATTTTGTTTCCAAACAAGTGACCAAGTAAATGAATACAACCCCTCAAACCCAAAACAAACAGTGAAGATTTCCTTAACTGAAGATTGAAGGGTCTAAAATGAGCCTGACATTCACTTTAAACACTCTGTATTGCTAAAAGAGATTAACTGACATGCAAAACCAGCAGGCAGCAGAAATGCATTTCTTGCTGTCAACATTTCTTTCAAATTTTAAATTACAGGGCGTGCACAAAAGATTTCTTCAGGTTCTGCACAGAGCTTAAGGGAAAATATTGACCTTGGAAATGTAACTCTCTCTCACTACAGTAAATATATTCTCTTCTCCACCATAATCACTGTTGTCTGAAGTCATTTATCGTTTGAAGACTACCTCGTAGCACTGACAAATACTACATTTCCCATTTACTTCTAAACAAACTTTTCTGCTATTTGCAGATCGTGGGTGCTTTATGTAGTGGTTACAATTAAAGCATCAGTTACCACATAGGTACTGGAATCAGTCTTTCATTCTAAAAATAGGCAAGTGCTGTGTAGCAGCTAAAAGTTTAAATAACAACTTTTCTGAAATAGGCCAACCATGCTTAGGTTTGGGAAAGGATGAAACTGATTTGAAATACTCGATTTTTAAAAAGGACAGTAGAAAGGATGAATTTTTCCATTTATCAAATCTGAGCATGAAAATCTGTTTTATTTAGCTCTATAAGTTATGTAGCAGTTATGCTGGAAAGATATAACATATCTGTGATACCATAGCTTTAGAAGAATCATGATAGAGCTTTAAATCAAAAGATTTTATCCCATTCAATACTAAACCTGCAATGATAGGATATGGCAATATAAGGATTCTACAACCAAAAAGGGATTAAAATAAAATATTCATAAACCCAGTGCATCTCCACACATTCTCCTAATTTGAAATGGAGTCGTGTTTGTGTGGCTAATGCTGTGAAAAGTTACTGGTTAAAAATACCAGAATTTACTTTGGTGTCATCTTCTGGGGGCAGGAGTCTCCGAATCTGGAAAGCATTTAGGTTTCACAAAAGGATATGAGAAAACATTCCTGACAAAGCCTCTGCGCTCCTACTTGATTTGAATTTTTGACTCGCGTGTTGCAAGCTGCTAAACTCTCTGAGCATGACACTGAGAGAGTGGGGCATGCTCTGGTTCTCAGCTTTCTCTCTTTCTTGGTATGTGATGGGTTCTCCACTGTTGTGCTGAAGGCACAGCGGCAGGGAGTCCTGTCCGCCTCGCGGGAACCCCTGCGGCATCACCTATCTGGAAAATCACTAGCAGACAAATGTTAGAACCTGTTTCTTAAATCTGTTTTTGAAACTTCCTATGCTACTTTTTTTTTAATTTGCAGGGTTTATCCCATGACCAATTTTGGATGTTAATGGTTTGCATTTTAGAAAACGATCTTGCTGGTTATTTATGCCCTATATCTCTATTTCAGTTATGCATTCAGCAGCTGGACTCCATATGGAAATGTTAGTAATTTTAACTGAATGAAGACCTTTGCAGATAAGGGATAGGAAACATGATCTTTTTTCCTATTTGGTTCCTAATCATATGCCATTAAAGAGAAGTATATACGGAACAGGATATTTCTCCCAATATTATGATTTACTATATCAATTTCAACCAGCAACTTGGGCCCTGGCATAGGAAGCAAAGAAAGAAATGTTTTCCTTTAGAGTTGTGAGCAGGAATTAATTGGACTGAATGTTGCACTACCAGTTTGAAGGAGCTCGACCTCGAGCAAGACCTTCTTCCTGTAGGAACTATCGTCTTTTTCACTTTCCTACCTCCCTCACAAACATTTCTGCCTGGGAACCAGCTCATAAAAAGCCCTGCCACCCCCAGGAATCACACTGGTTTGCTAATACACACCCACGCTGGACTGAGTTTATAAATATCTAAGCAAAAATATACTAGCCTCTTTATTTGGGTAGCACATAAGGGTCGCTCAACTGTACGTACAACCCAGAGACATTTGCAGAGACCCAGAGGACCCATCTGCCTTCCCCAAAAGTGTCCCACCAAAACCACAGTGACTCTTGCTCAGCCCTGCTATCGACATGGAGAAGGTAACACGGCGGCATCGAGCTTGACTATTTATCTGCAAGGCTCTCAAAAGCATGCGGGGTGTCCTACAAGAAGGGGCGAAAAGTAACTAAACCTTGTCCTGGAAAGCTAATAATCCTTGGAAAGATACAACAAGAGATAGGGTGAAAGGTGACAGATAATGCGGGAGACAGGGAGAAAGTCTGCGATGTGATTCAACGAGCATGTCTCTGGTGGGAAGGGAGGAAACGTGTATATTCAATAAGGCTAACATCGCTTCAGTGCAAGGGGCCAGCAGAGTCATTTAGTCTCACAGAGCTAGAATATTTTATTTCAATTAAATAGCCAGGCTCTCCTGGTAACCTTCAAATCCAATCTCAGGTGGCTTTATCAGGACAATGGGGTACCGTGCTTCCCTGACTGGACTCGGGTTTGGTCAGCAGAAAGTGCAGAGCATGGTAAGAAGTGAAGCAGACTTCGTTTGGTTTTCTTTTTAACTCAGGAATGGAAATGAATTTCAGTTTCCAGCTAAGTATCAAACATCTGTATGTTCCACTTCCTCGAGAAGCTGACAAAATAAATTCAGTATTAAAAGCAAGAAGAAAATGAGTCTGACAGACTCATTCTCGTCTGGGCATCCTTTCCTGGTTTACTCTTTGCCAAGCCATGATTGCAAAAGCAATTCCTTACACCCTTGAATAAATGCCATTGAGCTGTTCCAACAAGTACAACCAGATAAGTCAACATGGGGGTGCTGTATTTAATACAGTTGATAGCTCTGTGTAAGAGTTAGGAGCAAATGCCTCTACTGGAAGTCCAAGGCAGTGATGGAGCTGACAGGAAAATCAATTACAGAGCTACAGTGAGGCAGTGGAAAGAGAATGATGGAGAACTTGAAAATTAAAAATATATAGAGATAGATATATATATATATACTAGAATTTCGATCGAATAACCATCTTGCACCTGCTATACCTACACAGAAGAGGAATGGCTTGTGCAAAACCTCCTCAGTGAGAAAGGAGGAATACGAAAACCATAACCTAATGTTACCAAAACTTTTGAGGCCAGATGGAAAATACATGTAATAGTAGAGAACTTAGCTGGTCTGCTGGTTTGCACGTGTAAAGAAAACAAGCTGCACATCAGCTTTATTAAACTTATAACAAGCAAAGATTTCAGGCCAGTTTACCACAAACAGCTGTAAGATGTTGCCAAAAGAAAATTGCTAATGTCGTCACAAATCATACACTTTTAAAACTGTAAGTTTTTCTGACAAATTCAAGACTGAGGAATCTGAATTCACGTAGCAGACATTTTTCAATAGCAAATGCTTGCTCAAATAAATTATTTGCTTTCAGAAATGCAGAAACTGCTGCACATAGACGGCCAATTGTTTTCACATTACACTCTTTGGTGACAAAAGACTTCTTGGACAGCTAGCTTTTCTGTGCGAGTCAGTGTCAAGCCCATCACTTGTTTCAGGTGAAGAAGAAACCCGGGGAATTTCAAAACAAAGGTTTTCACTTTTCCATTTGGCACTTTTCATTATGAATATTGTCTGAATTACATACACGCAGAGAGTGCACAAAGACAAGATTAAAAGCGGGGCGGGAGGAAACGTTTTGCTGCTGGTCCAACCACAGTATGACATTCTCACGGCCACCGTGGATCCCACTTGGCTGAGGAGGAGAAACCCAGTGGCCGAAGGAAGAAGTGAGACCATGAGCTGACCCCCACGGCCCCCAGCCGTTTCCCTGGGAGCAAGGCCAAGGGCTGCCGTTTCTCACCAGAAGACGTGCGTGGGTCTGGAGGGCACCGGTGGGGTGGTTCGGGGATGTAACGTGGCCACTGCCACAACACCACCATGCTGAAGGTCTGGCTGACACCAGATGGCAGCTCTGCTCGTGCCTGCCGCAAGGCTGATTTTTCATGGATTTCTCCAAGTATCTGACATGCGGTGTTTTAACTAAGTGTCTCTTCAACAAGAACATATGCTTTTTCAAATAGCTACTGAGATTTTTTTAAATACGTATGCCTACCAGGATCTGATGTTTGTGTTATACTATAAAACGTAAGTCTTCCATAAAGATAGATATGACAAGATTTAATTGCTGGAACTGAGTGAGCATTGGTATTCTTATTCATTTTGAAGAGGGATAACTAAGTCTGGATATGAATAAATGTGAATACTGCTTCATCATGAAATATTTCGCTGATACAGACAATTGGGTGCTTTCAGAGCCTCAGGGTATGCCAGGGTGGAAGTGTTACCTGCCACGTGGTTTCAAATGGTTTCTCCAACTGATTTGTAAGGGGCCCAAGTGGCAGCATTTTCTACTTGCTCTCCTTAGCACATTATTCTAGAGGTCCATAGTTTTCAGCATTTGAAAGTTATTCCCAGAAGCCAAGCCACACGTTACCTCATTCAATTCTTCACAACATACCCACAGATTTAGAAGGAGGATTCCCAAGTCCCAATCTAAACTTAATATTGGAAGAAAACTTAAGAATACTGTAGGGAAAGTGAAGGAAGCCACTGCTGCCTTATTATGTTGCAGAATGAGGACAGATGGAGTAACTCTTTCCAACAGTGACACAGATCCCATGATACCTAATGACCAGGATTTAAGAGCTTGACAGTTCTATACCTTTCCCAATTAAAACATCCCCCTGCCTAAATTTTATCATTGGAAAAGCATCTCACCCTTCAGAGCTTTCTAGAAATATCAGCCACCGCCTTTTCACCTGCATATTACCATGCTCGTTCAGTTGACAGTTCTGCCCCAAACACAAACGGTGTCATTATGCCTTCCTGCAGACAGAAAAGGGAGGGAAAGGAGCAGAAGATGTCCATGCTGATTTTCAGTTTGGTCCATAAATCACTTGGTTACCTAGGATGCACATGATACAAACAAGTGAAGCAGCAAAGCGATGAGCCACGACATCCAGCAAAGCTCAATTTTTTCTCTTTTTTTACCTGTGAGCACCTCCATGTATTGCTTCAAGTTGACAGATTAATTTAGCAAGGGAGTATTTCTGCACTATTACTTTGACAGAATGGAGAATTTGGAATGCAATTGCTTATAAAAGGAGTTGTCTAATGCTTCTTGTGACCACTTCTATTCTATGACTCACAGACTTAAGGAGGAAAACACCTTCACGTTGTGTATTTGAGCCTTCTGCCTCAGTGATTTCTCCTTTACTTGAGGTCCCCGGCTCTACTACTGCTTGGCAAAGCCAGAGCACAAACATAAGAGACAAGAAAAGAGCTGCTGACAAAGTACTCATTCAGCAGATTATTTTAGTCTGCTCCAGCTCTGGTCACCCGCCTGAGTATCTTTATTTCTGATCTAGCAGAGGAATCTGTTAGCTGAGCAGTGAACGCACCACTCCTCTCCCAGGCTCCTGCCACAGATCCATCACAGTGATTTGTGTGGCGGTGACGCAGCAAGGCGCGATGCAGAGCTTCGAGAAGATGCCTGCGGAGCCTGCCAAGGAACACGACCTTTTTTTCCTGTCTGCCAGCTCAGGGTTCACGGAGGAAATCATTAAATTGGAGCCAAACATTCCTGTTGCAAAAATGAAGGACCTGGTAGGCCAAGACAACAATTGCCAGACAGGTTTGAGCTGCAGATGTTTAGTGCAGGGTAAATACTTTTGTTCTGGAGTTGATAAATATCCTAATAAAAGATTGTATCATTAAAATGGAAATTTATGCCAGGCTTATGGTCTCTACTGTGGAGCGCAGCTGCCGAGCTAAAGGTCTCCATGTACTCAAACTTGAGACAAGATAAAAGTGGATGCCAAATCTCAGCGTAAGGTAAGGAAAGGCTGTTTCCTCTTGGCTAGGGTGCGGCCGAGTCGATCATTTAATGTCAACGTGTTTTGAAGCAAGAGAAGCAGACGACGTCCCGAATATCTGTTGTAAAACACAAGTGGGTGTCGCTGGGTTTGCAAAAGTCATCACTGCTGAACTCCTTGTAGCTGCAGACATCGCACCAGGATCCCACCAGAAAAACAGGATCCAAGCAGGGCACGTGGTGCCCCAGGGTGCAGGGCATGGGGGGACCTCAGCCACATGGAGGGCTTGTGGGGTGCTGCCCATCTCTGCCCAGTGGCAAATCGGTCTGGGCGCTGATCTGGGGAGGGAAAGGCTCACAGCTCGTTTTCTCAGGTGCGCGATGTGCCTGGCAAACTCTGTCACGTCACCCATACGTTTTCCTAATTTTTTTTTTTTTTTTTTGCACAGGCAGTTTTGCAGTATGAAATTTGCAGAGCTGAAATAATATAGAAAGAAAAAAATTCCTTCTTTGCAAGGTAATTTGAACTCCAAACTGAGTTTGGACTTAATGATGTTTGCAGGTCTGTTGTGTTCATTTTCCCTGTACATTTCAGCACTGCAGCCTTCTCCGTGAGAATACTCATGGAAAGTGAATTTCAGGTAATAGCTCACTTTGGACTTTACAGTTGACTTTTATGCTTGCCCTTTGCAAATCTCATTATAGCAATTAGTTAGATAGATGGCGGAAGAGTGAAAGTATCCCGTGGGGCAAAACCTGGGTCTAGTGAAATCCAGAAAAGTTTTGCCAATGGCAGGATTTCAGCCCACATTTGTAATGTGACAAACAAGGCAGCTGCAAATTTCAGACATGCATGACTGGCAAAAAGAAGATTTCCACTCCAAAGAAATTATAGTAGTAGTCAAATAATGGGTGCATCTAACTCTGTTTGTGGACAGGAAAAAAACCAGTAGTTGTTTCTTGTAATGAGTTATTGGCTTAGGCTAGAATTCCAAACCAGAACAATTTTGCCAAATTGACAAGAATTTGAGTGAATTAAATCTATTCCATAGACACAGCCTTGGTTGTCGATCTACAATTCCTGAGATGCATAACTTATACGATGATTCTTTTTACAGTTTGTAAAGTTGGTGGTGGAAAAGAAAGCAGCCCTCTTCTCAGGTTGCATTTAAAACCCCCGAAAAGCATTGCAAGGCACTCTTGTTATTGTTATAACACTGAATTCCAGATTGACTTACAGGGTCAATGTGAAGTATTAATGTGTGGAGGCAGATGGGAGTTACGGGAGGGAAAGATGGCCCATTCATTCCAATATTTCACTGCTATCATTTCTAACAAATTAAGAAAACTAAAATAATATTAAAATAAAAACCTGCTGGAACAGGTTGCCCAGAGAGGTGGTCGATGCCCCATCCCTGGAAACATTCAAGGTCAGGTCGGACGGGGCTTTGAGCAACCTGGTCTAGTTGAAGATGTCCCTGCTCATTGCAGGGGGGCCTGGAACTAGAGGACCTTTTTAAAGGTTCCTTCCAACCCAAACTATTCTATGATTTTCTCTTTCTAGATCAGCTTTAATCTTGGATTAAACTTGGAACAAGTCTTGAGTTTATTTTACCCTAAATACTCAAACAGGTTTTCTCTGTTAAAACCCTTGTTCCTGTACAGTGGGGTTTGTTCCAGACCTATTTCTTTGTGTAATCCCTGGATTCAATATAAATAATACAGAACATAAAGAAAATACTTGGTCATTTAGTCACCGGTGACTTGTTTGGATGACATAATTAACTGGAAGTTTTACTGTTTTCTCAGAGGAATCTATGCCTGTACACAAAGTAGTCGTCTGTCTAAAAGCACCAAAACCTTGAGACATTTTATCTCACGGGTAAATCACTGCACTCTGTGTACGTGCACTTCTTAGTGCCCGTCCTCATCACTGTGCTGGAAAGCGTGACTGCCCTGGTAGTGCCCCACACAGTGCTATTTCAGCCCGTATTAGTTTGCGTGGGCACATACTCCTTAATTATGTCTCAAAGCCTCAGAGAACAAGAGGAAAGGTCAGTATGGGCTATAAACTGACAGTTCAGATATGGCAGTTCTAGTTTCTTCTCCCTCCCCAAATCTGAGTTCATGTGTCAGGAAAAATAGCAGCATGCAAAAAAGACATTTCGAAGGAGCTGGCAGCTGGCTGCACCGCGCTGGGTTGCTGGACCATAGGTCCTCTCAAGGTTTCATATCCCAGCACTGTCCCAGAGTAGAGAAACAAGATGGGCAACCTAGGTGCTTAACACAGAAGTGCAGCGTCTTATTTTATAATCTCTCTACTTTATTGGCTCTAGGGAGAAAGGGAATTATTCAGAGAGGAATTGTGTAAGTGCCGTCTTTGTCAAACATGTGCAAAATGAGAAATAAACATTTGAAACAGCTGAAGGGCAAAGAAGGCACTGCCAAAAAATGCTTGTTGGAAAGAAGAAAATTAAATTTAAACCAAGCGCTACTAGTATTGCAAAAGAACAAGAAACAGAACCTTCTCCTACACACAGCACAGGAGCCACAATGCAAAACCCAGGAGGGGAAGAACAGGGAGGGGAGGGAAGGTGCCAGCACCGACAAGGAGAGCGGCACCGGCGGAACCGCAGCTGGGGCACGGGGCTGACTCAGGCAACCTCCACCACAACTTCTCTTCCGACAGCCCTGCCTCCGTCTGCCGGCCCCTGAAAGGGATTCGCCTGCTCGCCTTGCAATCGCTTGCTTGGGCAGCCCCTTACACCCGCTTTCTGGCATCCCTCCCACTGTTGCGCCCCAAGGGCCTCGTAAATCAACGTTTGCAAAAAAAATGGAGCCTTCGTAGAGCAGAACAGCCTTGCTCTGCTTCGCAGCGGCTGGATAGTTAGCCCGTGCTGTAGGATGTACCGGACCAAAAGCATTTCCTCTACGTTTTTCTAGCAAGTTTTGGAGCCCCATATTGAAGCACGCAGTAAGGTCTGAGATACAAACAGTAAGACTGCGCAGCAGCTGCAGCACAGAGTATTTTCCTCCATAGCTCCCTGTACGTCTAGCTGAAGAGCATATTTTAAATAACACCTTTTGGGGGTGCCTCCATCCTTCTGCAGACTCCAGAACTGCTGGCCCATATCTCGAACTTCTGGTCCGCACAGGGGACCAGCACCCGGTGCTTTCAGGGCTGCCAAGTTCCTACCCTTGAACATCAGACTGGCGAGTCTTCGTAAACCGTATTTAACCCAGCGCCCGGTTTGCGGAGGGCTAACAGAAAAGCATCTGCGCTTCAGGAGAGGCTGTTCTGTACCACGCTTGTAATCACACCTTCCCGCATAGTTTACTACAGGCTTGATTGCAAAGTGGATTATAAATAAACTAAAAGGGGAAAAGTTAAGGAAACAAAGGGCATGGCTGCTTAGAGCCCAGAAGGTGGCCCTGGCTGATCCTTGGCCGGGATGCTGAGGACCAGGACCCTTTCCCCTCTTGTAGAACTGGTGCAGCTCCACGGTAAATGGTGCAAGGAGCTCCTCTCCCAGGAGGAGACATCTGCGCTCGCCTTACAGCCCAAAAGTTGTTCATCCCAGCTGATTTTTGTCTTCCTCTACTACTTACGGGGATAAAGAGCAGCCAAGGTGTAGTTTGGCCCCGCCGCTCTCTTTTTGTTATGATTACAAAATATCATAATATCTTGGTCAGCTAAAGGAACGGGATGTTTAATTTCTCTCTCATTTTTTATGGAGATGGGCCTGAGCCATGACGTTTGGATCCAGCCCCTGCACTGAGCATTTTCAGAGCCGCGGGTTGTTTGGACGTGGGCTTCCGACTCATCCCTCGCTCCTCCTGCTTCACCCTGGGCGCTGCCAGCCGCGTTTTGGATTTTGTGAGAGGACAGAGATGTAAAATCTATGTCTGAAACTCATGATGAGAAGCTGGGGTATGATATCTCCGAACGACATCCAAGTTTGAGAGTGTTTCTCAGGTGGTGTGTGCAAACCCCGCAGTAGCATGTGTTTTCTACAAGTATCTGATAACTGATGCTCTGCTAATTAAAATGCAGGGGGGAAGAATTATGAACTCAGAAAATCAAGTCTTTTCAACCACAACACAGACATAAGCTTTTAAGGAATGAAATTATTTCACTTGCACTGTGAGAGGCCTCTGTCTTCTGAATTTTTAGTCTCCAGGAGACAGATCAGGGGACCAATGCATCAGGAGAAACAGAGAAGTTGCGATGCTGAGAGCAGAGCAGGCTCAGCTCTCCGCTGCAAGCCACGGCTAGGATAACCATCAGCTGTGGAGCTGGTGCTTATTTTGGCAAAGTAAAGAGAGAAAGGCAGCCTTTCAGGCAGCCAGGAGAAAAAGCTGCAGAGAAAGTAGCTGCTTCTTTCTTGCTGGTAGCAGCTAAGGAAAAGGAGGGGAAAATCTGTTTTGGAAGTGTCACCGCTACCAGGCTGAGGGGATGGGTGATGCTCAGATTTGATCTTTTGGTGCCTGCCACACAATGGGTGGGGGCCTGGGGTGAAAGGGGGTTGAGAATGGCTTTTGAAGGCTTTGGAAGAAGGGAATATATTTCTTCCTGCAGAGCAAGGCATAGCCAAAGAGGTGAGGGATAGGATGCTGAAGGTAGTCGGAAAGACCCAAGAAAAGAGAGGGGATATAAGGAGGAGAGGAGGAAGGGTCAGAAGCAAGAAAGACTGGAAAGAAGGAAGGGAAAGGAAATGTCTCTTATTAAAAAAAGGGAGGAAAAGCTAAGGAACAGACTGAAGGGAAAATTACAATGAAAAGGGCATTGCATGGCTGACACTGCCACAAATGGCAGGGAGTATACCGGACCTGTCAGAAGAGTGATCCCGGGAGATTTATCCCTGATGTTTTCCGAGCTTCTGCTCTTCCCTAGTGTCTCAGAGCTATGAGATGAAGGTAAGAACCAGCCTGCATCAGGCACCAACTGCAACTTAAAACACCCCGCAAACATATATATTCATGTTAATAAAACACAGATACATTTTAACCTCGTTATATGACAAACTGGAGAGGTGAATGAAGAAATCCTTTGGGAGAATATCAACACAGGAGGTGGGAACAGGCTGGCCTTAAGAGACACTCTCCCTTCACGGCTCTAATTTTGGGAACAGCCTTTAAACTCTGCATCCAATTGTAAACTGAGCTATCCAAGTTTTGCCCCTTCACTTATGTATGTCATATAATCAGGAAATGGGAATTATACAATCTGCCTCTGGCTTCTGTAGCTAAGCAAAACACTGCACAGGCTTACTGCAACAAACTAAAGAATTCCTTAGTAACCTGGAATGCAAATTAAATGAGACGGTTTCCCCTTTCTGATGATAGACATTTTGCATGAAGAAAAAAGCAACCCTAACATTTGAGTACACAATTATGTGTGAATTCCTCACTGAGCTGGACTTAGTGTGTTTAAAGATGGTTCCAATATCCCATTCAGACACTTAAAACCAAAACATAAACTCGTAATTTTTCTTTTTTTTTTTTTTTCCTGAAGCGCGTGGATATATTACTATCTAGAGGCATGTAAATCTGTACAAATTTATGACTATGTTCTAATTCAGTTTATTTGTTGATTTATCCATTTCACCTCTTTCAAGAAAATAGAGCTAAAAGCTCTTCAAAAGCTGGAGGACCATAGCTACAGACTCACGCTATACAGGCAGGGCTCAGCTCTCTGGACTTCTGACACAGACGTCACCGTCCTGTTTTAAAGCTTGTGGACAATACGTTGGTCCTGCTTAATCCCTACAGCAAAGGCAATGCATGGCAGACCAGCACATTTTCTCTGCGCAAACAAAACGGACATCTTTGAATTCACCTTCTGTGCTCCTTAACTTTATTTGGGGCATGGGGGTGAAAGAGAGGAGACGGGTGCGGTGCGAGATTTTCAGGCACCCTGGCTTCTGCAGGGTGTGATGCTACCTGTCCTCCCACCCTGCGGGTCTCTTGCAATCTTTTCCCATCTGTGGGAGAGGAGGCTGATGAGCCTTCATTGCCGGTTCTTACCGGTGTCACTCGGGGGGGGGGTGTCAGGCAACAGGGTGTGATCTCAGCTGCCTCCTTCCTTCCTTCCCTCTCCTCTGCGGGGACCCAGGACCTGATGTAAATCCACTGACGTCAATAGGAGTCTGATCAAAGGGGCCTGGATTAGACCCCAAGGGCATTGCCTCTGAGAACTATTTACGGCAAATCGATGTGACTTCAAGGAAGAGCCCCGACTTCAAAATTAAACATAATCTAATTTTAAATATCAGGTGGAGCAATCTTCTATTTAGGTCCTGATCCAGGAAATCATTGAGTACTTATTTAACTTTAAGCATCTGATTAAGTTTTGTGCTGTCCAGCGTGAGACCAGAATACAAGTTCACAAGTCTTTGGTTTAAGTACATAATTAAAGGTAAGGATGTGGCTAAGTGTTTTGCTGAATGGGGATGAAATTACTTGCATGCTTAGATGCTGTGCTGAACCACGGAGACAGGGGCTGCTTTGTACTTGCTGAGAACAGGGAGCCTCTACTACGGTGCCGCAGACCAAGGGGCGAAGAAGCGACCAAGCTTGAAGAACAGCTGTTTCTTAGGGAAATCAGTAGGGCTTCGAGACCTGCTGCAGAAATATTGACAGGAATAGGGAAATCTGTGTGCGCCTCATCAGCCCGGGTGACTTTTGCCCATCCGCCTTTTCCTCCATCTCCATCACCTTTCTAGAGGGGTCCTACAGGAACGCTAAGAAAAGCGTGGCCAAGTGCAGAATAGCACAAAGAAAAGCGAGCACGAAAACAAAACAAGATGGAAAAGCATCTGAAATATTTTCTAGGAGCTTGTAGGCTGTCAGGTATTTCATTCCTGCTGGAAGGCGAGCAGAAAGGAGAGACCTAGCGTCCCCCCAAAATTTGAAGCCGTCCCTTGAGCTCTGTTGCCCCGAAAACGAAGGGCACGGCAGCTGGATGACTCTACTCACCGTCTAACAAGGAAAAGCAAAACCGATGGGTTCGAGGAGAGCCTGGAGAAGGAGGGAGAGCCCCGGGGACGCGGGGGTGACCGCGGATTCTTGGAGCGCTGGTGCCACCTCCCGACCCGCCATGGCTTCGTGACCGGGCAGGGTGGGTTTCCCCTAAATCAGGCTTTCACTGCCCTCTCACGAGCTCCAGCTTTCCCTTTGCTTAAAAATCTCAGGGAGCAGGAGCTGCTCTTGGCCTCTTTGCATTTCTGGTTTGAAATATTCAACTCGGTCTCCGAGTCTTTGAAAGCAAACGGCGCTCAAATCCAGGCTTCCCAGGATATCATTGCCCTTAATATTCCTGGGCAACATGCCACAATTAATATCTTGTTTCACTGCACCTTCACTTATCCCAACACCTCCTCAGCTTTGCAGAAGCTCACGCAGGGATGGGAGAGCTACCCAGCCCTCTCATTCACAGCATCCCCACGGCAGATGGGAAAGGTATCCTGCACCATGAACTACAGCCTCTGGAATTGCTTCATCGAGCTTCACGCCCTGCACAGGGATCGCCAGGTGTGTGGGAACGAGCTCTCCTTGGAGTCACACCAGTGATGACGAGGGACTGCCATAGTGCATTGCCACACGTTACACGGGCAGAATTCGGTCACCTTGTCATGCCAGAGTAATAGCATGACACAGCAGCAAAGAGGGGGAGGCAGGTTAATGCAGAAATGAACCAGTGTGAAAACACTGTAACAGTGCTGAACACTGGGGTTTGGATGGTGTGTGATGCCCAGAGTGAAACCTCAGTTCATGTAAATCACTGTAGCAATGTGGACTTTAGCTCTAGTGGCTTGCACAAGATCTACATCATTGCTATATTTGTGGCACAGCAGGCCAAGCAGTGGCATGTAGCCACGGGTCTGTGGATGGAGTTGGAGAAGGAGCCACCCAAAAAAACTCCTCTGCAGGACCCGCTTCCCGGGAGTGGAGCCTCCCCTCAGCCAGGTAGAGCAGGGAGAGCCTTACTGAACAGTCCTCTGGTGATGGTCACATCACCCACGCTAATTCCCTGACAGAGCAACCCAGTGGTCCATCCGTGGTTTTTAAAATCTAAGAAAAACATAGCAGGGTTTGTTACTTTTACCCTTGCAAAACATTTGCTGGTTGATCCTCATCTTGACACTCTGTGTCCTTCCCTGGAAAAATCCTTCGCAAACTCCAAGCGGCTGATATTTAGGGGCATGTGGTGCCCCCCACCCCTCTGCCATCTACAGGCTGCCAAATCCGCCAGGTTCACCCCCACAACTCAAGACAGCAGCTCCTGGGGTCCTCATCCCAAAGGAGAGGAAGGGAGAAAGAGAGAGGGAGAACAACACGCCGCTGCGTATTACACTGCATCAACGAGCACTAGAGATTCAGATGGGCTTTTTGAAAAAGAAAAAAAAAAGCACATTCAGAACATTTAATGCAGCGCATCATGCATATACCAACAGGACAGGACTACACATACAGAGCAACCGTTCCCGGTCTGACACCCAGCTTAGCATCCAAAGACACTTCCCTTCAAACGTTGTGCACTCAGATTTATTAGGCAGCTTTATGGACTGATACTTCCTCACATTTTACTAGTTTGATTAATTCAGCTGGCACCTCTGATCTCGCGTCCTCTACTAACATTTTCCCTTGAATGGGATGACTCTCTAGTCTCACCATTCATGTGTTTGAGTCAGATTTTACATCAAAGATGTCCTGGGTTTTATACTGTCAGAAGCAATTTTGTCCCAGAAGAATGAAGATTGTGATTATCCCAGGAGGAAAGCTGTCAACTCAGCTCTGTGTAGAAAAACTGCTGTCTACAAAAGCTTATGTTGGACACCCTTTGGCACACTGCCCTCTTAAAAAAAAAAAAGTCCACTGTTACCTACATGAAAGACTTTTTCTAAGAGGGTTTGTGTGTTTGCTGACTTGGTTCGTACAGCAAATTCAAATGAGAAGAAAGAGAATAAGTATGTCTTTTTTTCACTTATTTTTCAGGGCAATGTATAGAAAAGCAATAAAGGGCAGCATAAGGAAGACATGTTTTGAGAAGGAACTGACAGATGCTGAGCTTTGATGATGCTCTATCTCTCAATTAGATCCAACCCTCTGCTGGATCACACATTTTCAAGAAATGACCAAGCCTCAGTTCAGGCTCTCCTTAGGCCTCTGAGACTGCTGCAAGCACAGGGGTTCTCCCACCCTTTGCTCATTTTGGCAAGTTTTGTCCAAGATGCACCATCGCGGTCTGCCCCTGTAGACGTCCGTACTTCCGAGGTAAAACACTACAGTGCTGGCTACCTGTAATGCTGGATCACTCAAATAAACTCTCTCTCACCCTTAAGTAAGCTGACTGCAAGCTGGTTAAAAACCAGCACACGCCATATTTTATGCAAAGAGCTGTCTTGCTACGATCCCAGCAGCATTTCTGTTGTGCTGCAGGACAGGAAGGACATCTCGTGGCGGTTGCTTTTCCTGTAGTTAGGAGTATGGGACACTCCTCCACCCTATAAATCAGCTTTTTGTCCAGCTGAGCCAATGTGGCCACCCAGGAATCTGAACGCCAGCGAAATTTCATCTGAGCCAAGGATCGTTTCCTTTTTCTTTTGACTTGTTCTCTAAAAGTAGCCCAGAAAAAAACACTGCCAAGGAGCAAACCTGGCTTGCCTGCATTGATGTGACATCTAGGAATTGAACCAGCTGCAAGAAACACGCTGTCCCCAAAGTAAGACTGAAGGAGAGAGATTTTGGTTATGATTCAACAAAGCAGCTGAGCGAGACCTTAATACCCACTGATTTCAAGAGAACCCAGTACAAGCTTACAGTGGAATATGTGTTTAAGTTGTTTGCTGATTCCAGGCTTCATTACACAAAGTAACAGATAAGGAAAAAAAAAATTGAGAAAAAGAAGAAATCTGAGTGCCAAAGTCAAAAGGTAAATTGGGTAAGACAATTAGAAAATAGCTATTTTGAATATTCTACGATGTGAAAACTATGAGGTGTCATACTGTTCAGAAATACAGGTTTCTCCCTTTAAACGCATGCCTTCCAGGCTTAATCTAATATGGTGGTATTTCATGTAACTTCAAAAAAAGTCCACTTAAAAAAAATGACAGGATGGGGTACATTTCTATTACTGGAAATGGAATTTTAAGCACCGAGTTTATCTTGTCAGTTTAGCTCAGCAGTGATGTGAGCTTGCAAGGGGTGAAGTGGATCACTAATTGCCAGAAAGCATGACAATAAACTGATAAGCAAGGAGCTAAAAGTCTTTAGACAGGAGATGTTTCAGTAAAGTGGGGACTGTTTGAACAGGTACTTTTTCTCTGCGAATTGGCTTCTCCCACAGTTCAGCAGCGATTGCCTGACTTTTGTTCTCTGATCCCAAAAAGGAGCACACTGGGGGTTGTTTGGGCCAAATCAGAGAGACAGGTATATACCTGTACACCTTACTGCCAATGCCAGCTCCACCCTGCAAATCTTGCCGCTCTGTTTATGCTACATTTTTCCATGGCTCCAGACAGCCACAATTTTAATTGGACTGGCTGATTGTTTTTTTAACCCTTTTTATTTATTTCATTTCATTTTATGATGCTAATCTTGGCGCTTGGAGGACTCCTGTAATTCAAATTACGATATCAAAATACACATCAGCTAATATAACAAATGGCCATTCGCCTAAAATTAGGCAACCTACCATAAACAATAAACCAAATTAAACCCACGCTCCTCGTCTCTTCCTTTTGGCCTGAGCCGTTCCCCAAACATCTAAGGAAGAGAGTCCTCATGTGGGGAAGGTTAACAGATGCAGAAAGGCGAGAGGGGCAAGTACCAACCCTGCCCTGGGCTTTCAAACCTTGCGATGCATTTTCCTCCTCGTGAAGGGTGTGCAGCAGAGAGCAAAAAAAAAAACCCCTTGGCCAGCTGTGAAAAGGAAATCCTAAAAGCATCGGGGGACTAATCAGATACAAGTTTTTCCTTCTGAAGAGTTGCCATCGCTGGCAGGAAGAAAATAAAAGGAAGGGAGAAAGGGACTGGCCCCATTTTGGGTGGTTTGTTCTGTTTATGACTTGTCTCCTGGAGCTTCCTCCACACCGTCCCAGTCCTCGGCTGTTAGAAACAACAACAGCAAATGAATAAATGATTTCAGGAGCACGTGAAAAACCTAACTCCCTTCCCTCAGACCAATATAACAGGCACAATTTCAGCAACGGTGCAGAAAGTACATTTTTGTCTTTTTTTTTTTTACTTTGCCACCACTTTTCCTGTATCCCTTGATGTGAAGCGACTTAAGCCAAGCCTTGATCCTGCGAGCAGCTTGTGCTGGCCGCGTGGTTATGGTCAGTGGCTGTATCCACATAGGCAAATTGGAGGCTCTGACATGGTAAGCCTTTACAGCCTCAGTCCCTCAGGAGAGAGGCTGGGTCTTAAACTGGTTCTGGAAAGCACCCTCAAGACTGGGACTGGTCTATCCAAGGGGTCCACGGGCAACGTTTGAGCGCGGGCATGTCGGCATTGCCCAGCGGTGACAGCAGGAAGGGCAGAGGGAAGGGGTGCGTCGACGCATGCTGCTACCGTTTATTTTGTGTTTTTCTTCCAGGTTTAGGCAAAGGTTTCCCCCATTCCTATTTGCTCAGAAGGTTATTTATGAATTAGCAAGCTAGTTTTACGGCACATAGCATTTCATAAATTCCCTCAGATCCCACTGGGCCGCTCCATAAAATACTTACATATGCTACCGACTGTCAGAATAAGTAGTGATTTCCAAATAGTCTGAACGCTGGCTATCACTAAAATAACCCAAAATGAGTTTTGTGGAGGTTCTCATAGCTTTGGCCGTTACCTCCGCAGTGAAACTTACTGCTGCACAATAAAAGATACCAAGTATTGTATTTCCCACTGAGGTTACAATTCTCTCTGTATGGTTTTACAGTCTAAAGGAAAAGTGCAAAATAATGTGCCAGACAAAACTTTAAAAGCATTTTTGTTTAAGGTAATTATCATCTCTATTTATGCCTATTAAATTACAAAGATTAATATTAAAGAACACACAAAAACTGCCAGAAGGCAACACCTGAACTGTGTATGTTTAACACCCATGCTGTTTCTAAAGTAACTGCTCACTCATCTCCTTAAAGCTGCCTAGATAATTGCAACTTTTTTGTCTAGAGTTCATTTGAAATGGAAGAAAGCAGGGATTTCCTACTCCCTAGCCTGGGAACACTTGGTGGACTTTGATCCATTGTTTATGTACTGTATCTTTGATAATGCCTTACAGTACGCTGAGATTTTGTTCACCTAAGCATGGTGGGATGTTTGCTGTAGCCACGGCTGTGCCAGTTTTTCCATTCGAATCTTGCACACACATACACGCACTTGCCATAGTTTTCCTGAGTCACCAATAATTGTAGATAAATATCAGTATATTTATGTTACTTGGGCATACATATGCTATATAGCTCCTAGGGGTAGCAGTAGCACTGACATTTACCATTATTGTTTTGTTTTCAAATTTCTTCAAAGGTTCATGGTCAGTTTCCTCAGAGTTTCAGCTCAGAAACGATACTGTAAAGTGAGTATCAAAAAAACCCTCTACATACTGCCCGAATTTCTTCTAGGGAGGAAAAAAAAAAAATTGTCCTCAAGTTGCAAGGAAATATTAGAAAACGAATTATATGAGAACAGCTAAACTGATTTAGATCTTTGCTGGCTTTATGCTGAATTAAGACAAAGATTGAGAAGAACAAATGAGTCATCCAGATATGGATTTCCAAAATGAGCTTTTTCTATAAAACACAACTCCTCTGAAAAAGCTTGTATTAGAGAATATTAAATCTATCTAAAGCAGATGTACGGGACAAATACCCTGCAAAAAAACCCCACTGTGCTATTTCTGCATTCAGCCTTTTTTTTTGGAGCAGTTGAAAGTAAAAAGGACTTGTGCAAACACCTTCATTTACACAGGGTCACCAGTGGGGGACAAACCTGTTGCATCTGTGCCACCTATACCAGGGCTTTTCTCCCAGCATCTCCCAGCAATGGAGATCATGGTGACAGCAGGGGGTACCCAGATCCCGCTGTGGGTCTGGGTGGTGGTGGACCATGACCAGGGCTGCTGCTGGGTGGCAATGCCCCGTTGGGCTTCAGAGAGTCACAATGGGAGGTCCTACCATGCTGTCCCAGGGCACTTGTCCCAAAGAGAAGGGGAAATGACACGGGTGGGACTAAGTTTCAAATACTGCTCATCTCTGCGATTGACCTGTAAGACACACTGGAGATTCTCCACATTTCTGATTCACTTCTTCTGCCAAACATATTCAGCCCTCAGGCACGTTGGTAGCCATTTTGGTCTGTAAGGCAGACTGTGAAGATCTCCAATCCTAACATGCTCCAAGCCTCCCAGTGCTAATCCCACAGAGAGCTGATAATTTTGGCTGCTTTACAGAAACTGCCAGTGTAGTGTAAAATTTTGAGTAATACTGATTTTTTGAACGTTATTAACAGCTTCTTCAAGCCAAAGTTAGGAGGAAAAAAAAAAGAAGAGAAACTTGGCATCTTCTGTCCCTCTGCTTGAGCTGGAAATCTCAATCATGAAAACAGGATGGATAATAAATAGCTCTGTCCAAGTCTCATGCGGACTAATATGATTAAAAAGATAGCACATCACTCAGCATGTTTCTTTGGTTCTTCATTAATGAAGGATAGCTATGCATTCAGCTCTGTTGGTATGATGTTTTATTAGATGCCAGAACCTTATATTCTGCTTGCAACTATTGATTTAATCTGCCCACAGTGTTCGCTTGTGTAGAGTTACTCGCACTTCACATCACAGGTACAGGAAGAACAGCCGGATACTTCACACATTTCTGTAGGTGATAAAAGCCCCTAGTCTGTCTGGTATTTGATATAAAACTCTAGCCTGGGTTTTTGGGTTCAACATTTATTCTCTGGCACTGAACAACACTGGTTTATCAATGTTTTTACAGGCTGCAGGGGCAAGCCAGCAGCATGCCATAACAAGCATGCAATGCTGCCAAACTCCGACTGCGGCTCTGAAACCTCTGCCCATGTGTTGTGAATGGTTAGATATGGCACCTGGGCAATTCGTTTGGTTTTTTTTTTTTAACAAATGAACCAAAGGAGCCCTTACATGAAAAAAAAGTTCATAGCATGAGGTGTGTCTGTTTGCGAGGGAATGTCACGTTTAATTTCCCCAGCGGGATCTTTTCCTTGAACTTGTCTTTGAACTGCAATTGTGGCCAACCTGAGGCAGCGACAGCATGTGACACAAGGATTAAATAAAAGAGGAGTGCCAGGGTTAGGGTTAGGTGGGCCAAGGGGTTAATGAGGGCACTAAGCTGAGGTTTCCCCCTTGCAACACAAGCTCTTCGTTATTTAAACAATGAAGTGGGTATTGGACACATCTTTAACGGAGTTTTCAGAAGACCCAAGCCTCACAGAAGTCTCCAAAAGGGGAACTGTGGACTAGGCCCCGTTTGAAGGTTCTTGAGAAGCACTCTGCTCTGCAGCTGGGAGCTTGGAGGTGCTCCAGGGTGCCCTCAGGCTTGGCTGAGAGGCGCAGCCCTTGCATGCAGCCTGTGTAAGAAGAGCAAATGTGGACAAACAAAGAGTTTAGATCTTGCCAGGAAGAAATTAGGTGTCACCTGACAACCAGGCCCATCTCATGTCCTTTGACTTGCTGCCTTGGGGAATGGCTTCAGATCTTGACATTCATTAAGCACAGCACACAAACGCAGGAGTCCTACAGCTATTACTACTTTTTTGCTACAAAAAGCCTACATATAATGCTAAGGGTCAGGGCAGGGTCCCCCTCATACAAGCAGGCATGGTCACGGATGGGTTGAGCCTTGACATGGCACAAATACCCGAAGGGTTTTGCCCAGGGAGGCTGCAAGGGATGGTGGCAAGGCTCACGCTTGGAGGCACCGAGACGTGGAGAAGCGTAGAGGGGCCTGGGCAGTCTTGGGGCATCCCAAGGGTTTTCCATGGAGAAGTGAGCAGGGCCCCTCATCAGGGGCTGCCCTCGGGAGCAACCTGACAGAGCAACGCTTACATGACCAGTGAGGTCCCACCCGAAAGCCTTCACAAAGCCCATAAACTTTTCAAATGAGTCATCAGGAAGAAAATAAATTACCTGTTTATTTTCAAGTTTGTGTAAAAATAAAGGCTCCTGTAGTGTTTCTATTATGAAGAGCTCTCTTCCCATAACATTTCAATCACTGCTTTGCCAGCAGTGACTAATTTCCACATGCCAGAGAAGCAAAATGCTCCTTCCTTATACCCTCCCCTTTCTTACGATTTCTACCTGCAGGTAGAAAAAAAAAAAGAAACTTCCTCAATTGCTTGTTTCAAGGCTGTCATCAGTTAGCAGTTTTTCTTCCTACCAGATGACCAGGCAAGGTAGAAATTATAGAGCTCCTATAGAAGATTATACGTTTAGCCTTTCAGAGTGGGGAGGTATGTAACCCTTCTTTCAAGCATCCCTCTGTCACCTTCCTGCCCTCTCCCTGAGGCTCATTCCAGCTTGTTCACAAATCAGAGGTAACTGACAGCAGCAAATCAGATCACATAAATCACTCGCTAGCGGGCGAAGTGCTGCAGCAGGGAAGGTGAGGGTGCACCGCCGCTGTGTGAACCAGAGGTCACCGAGATGCTCCTCACCGCTCACCTGCAGACCCCGGTGGTGTGGGCAGCCCTCCGTTCCCCTCGCTCGTGCCTGGGACCACATCCAAGACCTCCACCCTGGCCACGAGGGGAATCCGCGATTTCAGGGTTATGGCTGAATGGTCAAAGTTGGGGGCTTAATAGCACCGCCTTTGAGAATTAAATCTGAACTTGATCCTCTCTGATGCTCGCCTTTCCAAAAGAAGGCCGCGTATTACTGTGCTTCAGAACAGATTTTGACACCAATATCCACGTATGTTGGTTTGTAACTCCAAGTTAGGGTGGGAACTGCACCTTTCTGCATTACCGTGACAGTTTTGTTACACCGCGGCTGAAATACAGCACACAGGTAGCTTTAATAATACCTGCCATGCTGACATTAATAAGAACTATGAGCATAAAACCACAGAGACATGAAAACCACTGTGCTGAACCAATAGATTAGAACAAAGTAGTACGCAAGAAAAACCTCAAAAGTAATGACTAGCTGTTTACTGGCTGAAGCCCATCAGTGAAATGATCTGCTTCAATGGATCACTAAATTACCAAAAATGGGGCAGGGGAGCTTAAAGCTGAGTATCTCGACATCATTTTTTACATCAAAGAGTTTTCATTTTGCCAGAAAGAACCCCCAGCACCTGCAGACTGACGTCAAAACAAATGAGTAGCTGCCACTACACTGTCATTAACAGTTTTAGCTGTTTATACCATATCAAAACTTGACTGACCAATTTTTGTTGGAGAAATTGCTTTCTCCACCCTATGTACCTACCTAGGTCCTTCACTTTAATAAATGATAGCTTCTGCTCAGAATATCCCAAAAGGTATGTGGGTAGAGGTGCTGAAGTGTAAATATGGCTGTGAATTTTCTCTGAGATGCTCACCTCTTCAAATTGCTTTGAAAGTTTTGAGAGGGAAGGAGAGAAAAACCACCCTGAAAAACCTAAACTTCCCTCTGCGAGGGTTTAGCCACTTGAAATTGTTTAGCAAGTTGACAGTAACACAAAATCCTGCTGAATGTTAGTACAATGCTAATGCTATTAGGCTTCGAACCAGGAAAATAAAGGAATTTTAAAAACCCCAAGAAACTAAAACCCAAGAACTCCCTGTGTGCTCCCAAAATATAACAAGCTGAAATTAATTTCTGTGTTATTTCTTATTCTAACCTGTGCAACTTTGTTTTAGGAGGCCATATACCATTTCCAAAGGTTACTTAACCACTAGCTCTCTGAAAACTATTCTGGTGGACTCCACACTGTCAAATAAGTCACATAACATGACAAAACCAGCTAGTTTTATAAACTTTGTTTGACAAACACAATATATTAGCTTGCATGATATGGGACCATACAGTATTATTCCACCTGAAGATAATTCACAAAATCCTACACCATGAATTCACATCATTCATGAATGCACCACATTCAGTTCCCCTTCAAGAGTTCTCCATCTTACTAATTAACAGAGCCGGGTGCAAAGACTTTGAACAACTTCCTGGGGATTAAAAAAATAAAAAATGCAGAGAGACTAAAGGCCATTTTTCTTTTGACAGTATCAGAATGATTTCATCCTACATTGACAAGGTGAATGTTCAAGCACAGTGCCCCCCTCAAAGTGAGGAATTCACGCACAGTTGAGGTTAATTTTGTTTCTAATTGTGGCCAAGCGAATATTTTCTTTTTCTTTATTTCTATTTCTGGTTTAGGTCAAGATCAGATGTTGAAAGACTACAATACTAAGAGAGAAACTCTTGTATTATACCTAGAGTAGGTAAAGCAAGGGAGTGTTTGAAATATCGTATTGGTTTCCCAAAATGAGGAATATTTGCTCTATTAAAAAATCATATGAGAAACCACGCTAGCAATAAGACACTACAAATTTCATTCTTTTTATCTGTTGCTAATCCATACAAATTTAGAAAGAGTTGTATAAGGCTATAGCTGAGTACAAGGAGCCATGATGGAAGGCTCCCTTCTGCTGAAGCAAAGGCAAAAAGAGATCAAAATTTTAGAGTCTGATGAAATGAAAGCTCTAGGAAGCTTAGTAGAGACCATATAGTTATTTTTAGTCCCTGCATTTCACTAGTTCCTTCCTGATCCCTTTCTATTCTCACACCTACGCAGAGGAGATGGTATCCTACGTCCTGAAGCAAATTTTGTAATGAAAAGGGCATTACTAGTTTACACTTAAAAATATGCTCTCGTGCAAGAAAATATGTCATTTAGTTCTATACTGCTCTCGTGAGACCAACAGAAAAATCCCAGTGTCAATGGTGAAATACATCTATGACGGCATTTCCATGAAAAATATCATTCCCCTTCTGCTCTTCCAGTTTAGCAATCCTGGTCTGGAGGTGTGGTAGCTGGATTCGAGGAGCATCAGTTGCCTTTTTGGGATACATTCATGTGAAGCATAGCCACTAGGCAAGAAGACTAGCATTCTTCATTACCTATAATTGCTTAGCATCATCCTGGAGAGTCTGGTACCTGCCCAGTTGGACTGTCTCTTTTATAGACAGAGGGTAAAAATCCCCCCCTGCCCCCAATCTGTTAAATCTTTAGAACTATAGTACTGTTATGCACTACTGTTGTACTGCAGTATTTTCTCAGGTTTCCATCTCTAATTGCTGTAGCCTAATTCTTAATCCTAGTTTCCCCCATGTGCCTTTTTATGGCTTCTTTTCCTTGGTCAGACATCTCACTGGCTAAACTGCATTGCAGGTCTCGGACAAACTTGAAAGGTCTTACTTGCTCCTACCTCCTTAAATAGCTGTTGATTATGTTAGTCTTTAAATCTGACTTCAGTGAGAAATGAAGCCGTCTCAAAGAAGTTAAATCTAGGGAGCCTTCAGTCTTTTAGTGTTAAGAGAAACTCAATTTCAAATCAGAGCACAACGTTAGCTGAAAACTCCTTCCTAGCCTTACTCTGTACAGGGAGCTATTGGTACCACCAGAACGATACAAAATATTTCCCTCATGTTGGAAACCTGTTTGACATGTCATGTTGTTTGTTGATATCTACGGTGCTGCACAATTTTTTGCTAAACATTTATTTCAAGGTAGTTAAAGCCAAGCAAAAGGAGAGGAAGGAAAGAAGAACATGCCATGAACGAGCTGCGGAAGACACCCCTTCGGCTAAACGGGCTTGTAAGCAATCTGCCTCCTCTGCTGCTGGTCAGCTTGACTTTCCATCATATTTTCTGTCTTGGAGGAATTTTGACAGGTTTATGTGTGACACTAGGTTACCCTGTAAAGTGGAAAGCCTGTAATTAGATGCTGTGCAATCAGCTACCTCCCACTGGCAACCAGTCTGCCTTAAATCTGCCATCATGCTTAATCAAGAAAATGCCTCCAGGGAGGCCAGTGCCTCCACAAGCCACTCACCCGTCATCTGTGGGACATACCTTAGACACACACTGCCACCTCTGTAAGGGACCTGCCCCCAAATTCATGGATGGCCACGGATAGGGGCAAGCACATGTCCTATAGCATTGCCGCAGTATTGAACTTGTTCAGTAAAAGAGCCCAAATTTAGCTTTTTCTCCAGCAGCAAAGAGCGAGCAGGGCCCCAACCTGCCACCACTAAAGCCATCAGCAGGACCCCTCCTGTACCGCATCAGGGTACAGCCACATATCTTAGACGTAGATGTATTAAAGGATGTTTTCGATGGCTTCAAAAAGAGCTTAGTCTAAAACTGTGTTATTTGAATGAAAACATTCTTAACCCGTATGTGCTACTGTGCTTACCATCAGACAGCTGCTGGTTTTCATTTGAAGAAGAAAAAGTAGTATTTGAAATAGCTGAAACTATACAATGTGAAAGACAGGCATAACAATAAGATACAATAAAGCTTAAGGAACAGGTGACAGGACAGACTGCATTGAAGAAAGGAGTTGAAAGATTTTTCCATATAAAGCCATTACAATATTTATGATTTTGTTATTTCTTAAATGTCACTTATGAAAAAAGATGCATTACATAATGGAGAGGTATTGCTAAATACCCAAACACATGCACAAGCCACATGAGTGCCATAAAACTTCAAAAGGTGGCTGCCTAATTAAAACACTGTTTTTCATAATGCATTTCTTGGAACGGGTTTTAATGTGCTCAGATATACACAGATGCTTACTTCCCAGATAACAACATGCAAAAAGAGAAAACAAGTCTGCTCCATGAGCATAGTGTGCACATCACTGTTGGAGACAGTAGCCAGCAAGGAGAAAACACGTTCAGCGAGACGGGAAGGAACTGCAGTTGTAGATCCTAATTAAAGGTGGGGCACCATACCTGTCTTGAGTTTCTTGGACAGGTATCAATGCTTTTGGGAAGGGGGAAGAGAGCCCAAACCCAAACCTCCGTCATTACAGTCAAAACTGAAATTTGGAACTAGTTGTTGATGGCCTGCAGAGGCAGATGTTGGTAGGCATCCCCCGTGAGACACACGTGGCACAAGATCGGCTCCCCACCACGGGGACCGTTCCCTTCGCATGACACCATGACACAGAGGAGGCTTTAAGTCCATATGGAGTCTCCATAGGGAGCCTGACACAGCATAGAGGTGGAGCAGAAATGTTATTTTGTTTTCACTGCTTAATGCTGCTTTCTTCTTAAGTTGCTCTATATCAGCGGAGTGATTGAAACCTCCAGAAATAAAGCATTTCTTCTGTAGCTAGAAGCAGCTTTCTTAACCATAAGAGATGCCTTCTTAATCATAAGAGATGCCAACCAGTTGGTACTGTTTTGCAGCCATGGTTTGGGTTTGAACATGTAACTACACTTCATTTTATGGTATTCAGCTCTTCAGACAACACAGATTGGTTCCTTTAACTGCAGTAACTCAGGCAATATTACCTTGCAACATTACAGAATCTGCTTTACAGAACACTAAAATCCTTGGAGATGCAGATTGACCACAAAAGTATCACTAAAATATATATGTTATTTTTTTTATAGAGGAAAGGCAGCATTTTATGAAAGCATGTTAACTCCTTGGAGAAAAACTGGTCATGCAAGGCTTTGGATATATCAATGTCCAATACATAAACAGAGGACTTCAAATAGTGACACGATTTGAAGACAACCACAGAGCAGCAATGGAGACTGGTAGACATCCATGTCTAAGTTTATAACTTTCACTTCTTTGCTCAAATATCTTTTGACCAAAAAAAGTGTAAATGAAGAAAAAGTCACTAGTTTCAGTCTAATCTTTCATTAGAACTTGATCTATGAAACCTTTTTTGTCATATTCACAACAAGGGTCAGTTTGGACAACTTCCATTCTCTCCCAGCAATAAACCAAGTGGAGGATTGGATTACCAAGATCAGCCAAGCAGTTTTGCCAAAGTGTGAGAACCAACACAAATGATTGCTAATTAGCAACCTTGTGTGGTGGTTAGAACCCATGACCTCTATTTAGCAAAAGCTCAAGCCATAGGAAAGTAAATTCAGAGACCATGAAAATCTGGGCAAGTCTGAGATGGGGAAATTCAAGAGCAGAGGGAAATGACAAAAATCATTGTATGCTTTTTCTGTCATAGGAAACTCTAACCCAATGTCTAGAATGGTCTGTCACTTAAGAGCTTAGGGAACTAGACAGAGCTGGCTGAAGTTTGCTGTCATCCAACACAAAATTCCTGGTCTGAATTGAGCACAGAACCTGAAAACTTTTCCATTTTAAACCAAACACCCATACAACTTGGATTTTTGAGGTTAGTGATTTTCAATGAATAGTTTGGAAAAAAAAAACAACCAAACCAAACCCAGACTTTCAAAAAAAAAAAAAAAAAGTGAAAAACAAGTGTTCCAATGCAAAGGACTTGATGAAATTTTTTTGTCCAGCTGCATAGGAAAAAGAGCAATCCTAGCAGCATCCCCATACATCTCCATAAAAGCATTTCTATTCTTTGGCTCAGCCACCACTGATGCATTTCACTGCAGCATAAGGACTGGAGTAAAACACACGGGAGCATGCCAAAGCTAATCTGCAGATAACTGAGGGGAAGGTCACGCTGTTGTGAAGAGGTACTGATGTAGGTCATCTATGAAAATTTGTTCCCTTATCTTTGTCCCATACTTCATTCTGGGAGATTATCTTCTGCTCTTTGTCCTTTGGGCATGGCCATTCTCTAGGCTCAGTTGTTGTCAGAAAGTGCTTACAGCATCTAGTCTTAATTCAACCACCTCCGGATGAAATTACTGCTCCCATGTCATTTGAGGGGGGGTGGGAAAACCCAACTCCCCCAAAACCCAAAAAACCTAACTTTGCCAGGCTGTTTTTCTGCTCAGCTCCTCAAATTGCAACCTAGGGACATCACAATAGTTTTTAGGTTCCTCTTATTTATAAGGATCACAAATCCAGTGTTTGACCCAGCATTTTGTCCCAGTAAAACTCACTTTGATGGCTTTTTATTCATAACTGATCTAAAAAAAAAACCCCACAATATTTATGCTTTGAGATGACTGCTGTGCCACAGGAATTGAAAAGGCAGATGGTACTGGATTTCCTTCATATCTGGTTTCTCCCTTTTCTTACAGCGGCAATGCTAAAATTTATCCGAAGAAGAGTGCTTCTGTGCCCTCTAGTGGCGTCACAGTTTAGTGACATAATTATTTAGCACTTCATCACGAAACCAGCAAGATCAAATACAGTCCAAGGTGTTAGCGAATGTTTTCTTATTACGGCTCACACATTTTTGTTCCAGTGTGCCGAAGGCAGGAGGGGAACATCAGCCAAGCAGGACCACAGGCTGCCAACCTCTGCCTACGGTCCCAGCCTCCCCAAAATACCGTAGCCAGAAACCACCGTGGGTAAGATTTTTGATCAAAATGCTAGCAGATGCCGGCATCCGTTGCAAATCAGACAGATTCCTTCTGTTATTTTGTTTCTTGCTCCCGGTAGGAGAATGCCACGCTCCCGTCTTTGGGCTGGGAGTGATGGGCATGTCATTAGCAAAATTTTTTTTTTTTTTTTTTTTTTTTTTTTGACATGCACATGCCTCTCGGCCCCATCTTCTCAGATCATAATGTCACAATCTAGAAATGCCAATATGCACCCTTTCAGGGATCTCCTCTTTAGCAGAGGGTGGCAGATGTTTTCTGTAAAGGGGGGTGACATTTCTTTATACTCTCTCAATTAACCCTTTGGCAGTCCACCTTCTCCCCTACGTAACCCAGAAAGGTCAGGGTATGGGACTGGCTTCCAAACCAATTCGGTCACAGCCAAATTTGGTATTTTGCCTCCAGCCTGACCAGGAGAAGTTCACAGCCCCAAAGGGGTTTGGAAGAGGGATATGACTTCTGAAAAGACCAGTACTTTCTTGAGCAATTAATGTGAGTTCTTTGCATTAAAGCGGCAGTAGTGGCTTAAGAGACCCTCAGTCAGGAAGGAGGACCCTGATCCTACTAAGGGACTGTAGGGACATGTAAAAGGCATCCTTGGGAATACTACCAGCAGCTGCACACAAGAGAAAAGTCAGGACCTGATCTTTGGTGCACTAGGCATGGGCTGTCTTAAGGTGCATGGAGGGAGAAATCTTTAACTCCTGCAATTATTCTTTATTTACCCTTTGTTGGGGAGGAAAACCTCTTTACTCCTTTCGTCCCTGCCTGCACACACACTGCTGAGGTGAGTCGCAATGCTCGGGGTACAGTGTTCTCCAGGTACTTTGGTGAATGCCCCCTCCGCAGTGGGGTCTGCAGCTTTTCCGTGCGGCCCCAAAGGTGAATTTCTCAGTTGTTCTGGAGTACTCTATGCAACCAGAAGACACTGTCCCACTCTTATGAGGGCCTTCCCAAGAGAAGGGTAAATAAGCCAGTCCAAATACTATAAAATTCTAGCAAAAGCCCTCTCAAGAATGTACTGTTGAGTCTTTTTTAAAGGTCTAGTATAGCGTGAAAAATGAGCCCAAATGAATAAAAATCGATTTGAAGCCTGCGATCACTTTCTTTTAATGAGAACAATGAACTCTCCCTTACATGGCAAGATTTACTGATTTCTGCCTGCCAGACAGACTTTATAATGACTTAACATTGCCTTCTCAAGTAAGTACCATAGCAGCCTTACAACAGCGATCCAAAACATGATGTAGTTTTACTAACACAGCGTGCGCAAGGAAACCCAGCGCCTTTAAGTCAGATGGCAGCTGGGAGAGTTGAAGTGAAAATAAACTAATTTGGGCCTGTGCAGTGTATAAAGAACCAAGGCATCACCTCAAAAGGTATGACTCCCGTCCCTGTCCCCAGTGACCAGACCCCACTAGATGGCATCCACGCCTTGGCTCTCTCCCTGAAGGCTCCTCTGTTGCACTGGGAGTTGTGTCCCTTGGCTGGTTTAAAATAATTAAGAGGCACAGGAAGCATTTCAGGGTCTTTCTATAAGTATCTGCCCTCTTTTTTTTAAATCTCATCTTCATTCCCCTCCTGACGGTTTAGCTTTTCAAATATGTAGTAACATATTTATTTTTTTTTTTAAATGAGCAGTTGTTTTTAAGTTCTACTTAAGCATTAAACTACAAAGTTTTCTAGTACAATACACATTGTTTTACAGAATAAATAAAAAACTGGGTATGTTGAATCCAGACAGCATTAGTAGTGCATGCATTTTATAATTTATGGTCTTTAATAACAGCAAGAATAGTTGGCTTCAGACTTAGAGAAGAGTGAATCAGTCAAACATCAGTAGTTACGTCATGGAAAGATAACTTTGACTGTTCCATCACTAGTCAAACCCTTGGTCACTGCCTGCTAAAAAAAAGCTTTACTCATTCTTCCTCTGCCATCATTCCAAAAAGTTGTTTCATGGGGTGTTAAATGAACACCTAAAACAAAAGGCTATTCTTTCTTCTGAAAAAGTCCTAAACTTTAATTTTGCAGCAACAGAGACGTCATTTGTACTTACAAAGCTTCATAAAAAATGCAGTCCTTCTGTATTAAAGCTATAAAGGAATTGTGTTTAGTCTGTCCTCTCATTCTCAAGGTATAGCTGAATAATAGCTTTTTTTGCTTTGCAATGGTTTGATTGTAAAGCAGTTGGCTTTGACGCAGACAACATTAAACAGGAGTTCCTGCAAATTAACGAGGACCATTTTTGTCTAGCTGTTTGTTCACTGAAAAGCAGATTTAAAAAGCTACATTGCAACAGGCTGCTTACATAAGCAGAAAGAGAGATTCAGGTATTTTTGATATTCAAGTGTCATGTAAATCTCTAAGCTGTAGGCTGGGCACTCGTTTTATGTAAAGCCTCATATCCACCAGCTCTCTGGACACAAATATATCCCCCTGCACAGTCCAGTATTTTCAACCCTCACAAGTTCCCCTCCAGACTCATTTGTTCTCTCTATCATCTTCTCCCCAGCATCCCACCAGCCAGGGCACCTCCGCTAAAATCAGCCACACAAACCCACCTCCTTTCATCCCTGCACACTGAGGTTTGCAGCGCAGCTCCTCCAACACCTCTGCAGCTCTCTGCAGCCTTGAGCTCCTCTAACTTTCCACCCTCAGCTTTCTTACCAAAGGTGGTGGGTAAGAATTGAGAACAGCCCGATTAGCTGGAAGGGGAAAGCTAAGACAGAGACTCAACAACCATCCTGTATTTATTTTGGAGGTGCTAAACATGATAACCAAGAAACGACTTATAATAACCAAGGAACAGATCAAAAAGATGGCATGTTCGTCAGGGTCAGTTCACTGACGTTTGTTCAAAGCTGTCTCTGCATTCACAACCCTAGAGCTTCAGGGCTGAAAATGAAAGCAAAATGTTCCCGAGACTGCCAATTCTGTTAAGGTCAAAACCAAGGCTAATGCAGACAAAATATGATGGACCAAGACTATATTTGGTGATAGAAGAAAATTGATGGTCTGCAGCTTTCATCATTTAGTTGCACTTCTATATCGGTATTAGCACAGGGGTGGGAAAGACATCCAGACTGCTCAAAGACCCAAGTTTTCCTACTGAACTACCCTTCAGGAAGAAGTTGTCTTAAAAAATAAGAAAAAGTTAAATGGTGGGTTGGATTAAAAAGTCTATTATATGTCTAATGTCAGAGGGAAGCGAGATTTAGGAAGAAGAGATGGGAAACCTCACTCCTTTTTTTCCCAGAGCAGAAGTAACCTACAGAGCAAGCAGACTGTTGGAAGCAAGGGGGGTCACATCCCTTCAAGATGGACTCACAAGCCAATGACAAAAACAAAGGTGGGCTTCAGGATCACACCAGCTGCAAACAGACCTTCAGATCATGGGACATCAGCCTGATAAAGCCCCAGGAAGGCTACAGTGTGGACATCAAGTCTTTATCACCATCCTCTCGCTCCACAGATCTGCTCCTCAGGGTCTGGGCTACTGGGTAATGTTATCGTAGCCAAAAAAACAGCAGAGAAGAGCCAGGGCCACAGCAGACATCAGCCACCCCAGTGCAGGTGCTCTGAGCTGGTGCTAATCTTTCCTAGGAGCACCAAGGATGGCTCATATTGACCCAACCCCTAATTCAAAACCCCAGGCTAAGGTTGAGTCAAGAGAACGTCATGGGAAAGCGGTTTCCACCGAAGCGAAGAATAGACAGAAGAAAGTGAAGATACTAAGTAGTGAGCGGTAGTAAAGGTGTTAACAAAAGTGACAAGAACTAGCAAAACCACTCTAGAGGTAGAAATTTAGTGTCGCTTGTTCACATGTTTAGATTTACTGTGTTTTGCTGACAGAGCTGGAACACAAATGAGGACTAATGGCAGCAACAAAATGCAGAAGACCATATTGTGGTTCATGTAGGTGCCAAAAAGCTCAGACGGTCGTAGGTTATACCCTCGCTCCCTTCCATTGCACTGAAAAAGCACTTTTGCGTGCCTGACCGCTTCCACCACAAATCCTAACGTGAAGGTGCGGTGGTGGGCCTGGTTCGTATACCTGGGTGTGCGTCAAGGCTGCAATGACACGGAGCCAAGCAAGCTCAGCCCTGCTTCAGGAACGGCTTCGTGCAGCTCCAGTCACAGCCCGGCTCCAACGCTACAAGCTAAACTGCATTTAAACCAGTGTTGCTGCAGCTCCGGCCTGCCGGAACAAATGTTCAAACACTAATAAGTTCCGTTCGAATGGAAATGAGCAGTTACAGTAAACTCGCTTCCTACTTCCAAAAGCAAAATTTCCTCTAATTTCATTTAAAATAGCAAATCCTTTTCCCCCCAGCTGAGTACAAACAAACATCTGGAACTGCTGTGTTTTAGGTTTTGTTTATGTAATTATTTAGTGGATGGCCAGAGGGTTAGAAACTGCCAAATAATTCTAGTCTTAGGAATTTACATTAACTAATTTCCGTGGGATTCAGGATTCATTTGCCAAGTTTCAGATACAAGCAAGGCTTTTGCGGTCGAGTTGCAACTCCTGGAAAGTACAGTCAATAAATGGAAATGCCAGACATGCATCCCTAATTCATCTTCACCCCTAAATATTACTGTACTAGGGGAAGCTGTAACATTTAACCCTGCGTGAATTACACTGAAGAAGAACTGGCAAACAGCTTAAGCCACTCTGTTGGTCCCAGAGTTGTCTTTTGGGGGAAGATGTGGAAGTGACCTCAACATGGTTTTCTCTTTGGTGACTCTAATTTTACAGACAACTAAACTTCCATCTGAGTTTTCATAGGGACAACTCCTATCACACTACCACTGCCAAAAATCCATTTACCTGGTCAGCTCTTTAAAACTCTGAGTCTCTAAAAAGATGGACTTCCAAACATGTATTTGAGCAACAAAGCAGGCAGGATTCATAGAAATACTGCAAGTCTACAACTGCTTGCAGAGTTAAATCCATCGGTGTAACAAAGATTTGGCTGCAATGCTGCTGACATGTTGGGAACAGAAGTGCTTTTTGGAATAGAAGGTTAAAGAGGTAATGACCTCTTGGTATAGGGACCACAGGATCTTAATGTTGGGGGAAAATAAGTCAGTATTAGGAAAAACTGTAAAGAGATGACAGGTAGACCTGATTTCTGAAAAGAAAAGCATACCTACATAAGTTATTTGTTGTAGAGACAGATCACAGAAAATGAATTATTTAATGTAGATTAATTAGCTGGTTTTGTGTGCCTGCTTACACATCTGTGTATGCATATAGACATATGGACCACAAACATACAACTGTCACCTAAACAATGATAATTCTGCAGAGAGAAGAATCAAAACGGTGTGTTTAAAAGAAAAATTTAATTGGTACGCACATGAATTATCTTTCTATAGCGACAAAAAAATATTCAGGTATTACTTGCCCTAATGATACCTCAGTTCTCACCACCCTACAGCTATCTATAACTGGCATTTTTAAGCCATGAGATTAACCAGGGCTTCCTGGGCTGATTGTTTCTATCCCATAGGCCTTGAAATTTCATGTCACTGCTGTAAATTGCTTATTTATAACATCAGCCACTGCTTCCCATTCCTTCCCTTCCCCAGCCCTCCTTCTCCAGGGCCAGAAGGAAGAGGAATATGAACAGCAAACTCCCCATGGTGAATCCATTTCCATCGCTTAGGTATTTTTCTTCCATTTGGGAGCTGTTCTAAAACCTCAGACAATTTCAGTTATTGGATATAGGCTTTCAGTTTTGCCTGTATGTTTGCACAGCTTCAAGAATTTTCATCTGACTACCAGACTTGCCACTGTGGCAAACCCACCCAAGCACAGACGTTTGAGTCATGCTCAGAATTTAATTTCTTTGTACAGAATCCATTCATGTGGGCAGGTTTTGTTTTATACACATTTTGCTTCTGTTGAACATCTTGTATTTTAATCCTCAAGGAAAAAATTCATCTCACCTATGTAGAAAAGTTTCCGAAGATCAATATGTCTGTGTTTTCTCCCTCCCTATTATTATAGGGCTCATTTTTCTTTTCCTAGGTACCCATTAATCTCTAATCTCTGAAGTGCACGATGCATCACAAAATGGCATTCATTTTAGGAGTTTCAAGGGGTTTTTTTAGTCAAAGTTAGCTTTGATGTACACAAATTATGCAAAATTGTGATAAAGAGGTATGTAAAGGGTTCCACTAAGGGAAACAACAGCATTTAAAGTTTCCTCTGTACATTTAGATGATTGATTTTGCATTCTTGGTTGATTTCATTTTCCAAATTTGGTATAAACCAAGAATTCCCTCCCCCTCCAAACCGATGTACTGAACCATGAGGAAAAGAGGAGTATGTAGTTTCCTCTCAGTTGTCTCCTGTTATTATGAGGCTATTCAGGAACACATAAGCTTTCCCAGACCAGTGATGAGCATAAATCATCTCCTTTTAAATAAATACAACAGTTATGAAAAAGTAACAAATTTGTGATATAACTACTCAACAGCATATTGTCATGGATTCACAATTTACTGAACGTGTACCTGAAAAGCATTAATTCTGTATGTAATCCTCCCTGATTAGGCATCAGATATAGGCTCCTACCTGCATTTTCAACCACAGTTTGCAAACTAACTCATTTCTGAAGAGCTGTCAAAAAATAGCTTTAATGTGATGCTTATTAGTCTTCAACCTGGCTGCTGTAAGAGTGTACTGAGAAGACTGAAAATTGTTATTTGAGTCTCTTATGGGGAATGGTAGATGGTATTGGATGGGGAAGAAGTAGCAAAAGAAAACAATAGCATTGTTTTTTTAATAGATTCCTATTCTTTACAACATACAGGAAGTTTCCAAGCTTGCATTATTAATGAGCTGTTATCTTTTATGCATAGCAATACTAGACAAAAACAATAGTTTTTGAAGGTAAAACAAGAAAATTGAAACTGATGCATTGGCTGGTTTAGTGCATTTTTGAAAGTTAAGCCTTTAAAGAAGGTAGTAGGGGAAAAAAGCTTGTTCATTACAGATCCTCAAGTCAGTCAAGCAGAAAATTCTAATCTGAAGAAAAATAGCTTTTAAAGAAAGCACAGACTTGCAGCATTTTTCTTACAATTACTGAAAGATTTTGCATCTCACAGCAGTTCAATACCATTGAACAGAAAGTGTAGGCTTGGTATAAATACATAAATCAAAAATTGATTTATTATTCCAAGATTTGAGAGCCTAAAGTGCAGAAAAAAAAAATCAGAATAATACGGTTGCTGGTTTTTAACACACGCCCCCCCCCCCCCCCCCCCCCCTTATTTTAGTCTTTTGTTACTTGATCTTACACTGGTGAGCTGATTTCAGCAATAAAAATCGTCATTTTCACTGAAGGTAGAATTCCAATGCTATTCATAAGCAGAACAGAGCAGAACTCACAGGAGACACCATTTCTAAGAACAGTGGATCAGTGAATCCCCCCAAATCTTAGGATAGCTTAAGAAGTCTAAAACATCAGTGTTCACACTTAAAGCCCTGAAGAAATGTTCAGTTTAAAAAGCCCATTTACCATGGAATTGCTTCCTTCCCCTTCAGTGGGATCTACTGATTGCTCAGTGCTTCCAAGGACAGCCCTGCATTTCCAATTGCCTAGGCATATGTACAACCATGGTCTTCATTCCAGACCCTCTCATGACTAATCATGAAATCGTCAGATGAGACCAAAGTCATCAGTTTTCTCCCCATGGCAGTGGCAGAGTACAGAGAACAGCTTAAAGAGAGCAATGAATTCACAAGGTATTAATGCGGAGAGATGAGACATTACATTTTCCATAGACTAAGCCACCGCCTTTTGAAAAAGATTTTTCTGTACAATGCGTTTGTTTCAGAGACAGACAAATACTACAGCATCTTGCCTAGCTATGATCTAGCTTTACACCATCTGCAGTAGTCCTAAGGCACTTGATCCCTGTAAATTGTGCAACTTCCATATAAATACTTCCACCTCACCTTTTAGTCTTTCTGTCAAAAAAATAATAACCAGTATAACTCAAGATTGTTGTTTCCTTGACTTGGCCCTCCTACAATAAGCAGCCCACTTCCTTAGCCTTTATCGCCTTCCACTGTTTGTGTAACAGTCATGTCTTTCCTTAGTTATCGCTCTGCTAGACCATAATAATCTGCCTTGATAAGTCTTTCCAGCCTTCCTGATGATTCCCATGGCTTTTCTCCAAATTCCATTCAGGTTATTCACAGTTTTCAGTGTAAAAATTGTTTTCCTGGAGGGTCATTTACAATGTTATTTAAAGCAGTTTAGGGAAAGTTCTCAATTGTTTCTTGCACAAGCAATAATAGTCTTTCACATTCCACATTTGGGGGAAAAAGTCTATCAAAAATATTCACCTTAAAATATTTAAGACTGAACATTGGTGAGACACGCTGAACGAGCACTGCATTGGGAGGAGGTTGTACCAGTTAGCTGTTGATGCAGTATTAGCCTCTTGTCCACTCCGAGGCCAGTCCAAAGCCAGCTAAAGACAATGGAAACAAATCTGCTGACCCTATTAAATTTTTTTGGCTGACTTCATTGAGTTGGACTCTAGGTTATAGTTGTGTTTGAAAAATATTATGACAAAATAAAAGCTCCTTTGTAATTTATTAATAAAGCTACTTGCCTGGTTATTGCGATGTTTAGCGTCTAAGCATTGACTTGACTACATGGGAATTTCTGAATGGATGGAGAAAAAGCCGTGTCACAAAAAGGTAGGAAAAAAAGTCTTGAAACATGGGAAAGGGAAGGTATTGTGGGACCTTTAAGTAGAACTTTCCCCACCTCCAAAAATTCAGAAGTGCTGTGCACGTCTACTGCAAATCCCTTGTAGAAGCGGGGGTAGACCTAGCACCCTTGCACCCTGCAGGGCAGGGACACCTCAGTCCCTTTGGACGGCTGGAGGCAGCAGCCTCATGGACTGCCAAAGGTCGCTTGCTGGAGGTCTTACAGGTCTGCGAAGTTGAAAGAAACAGCCTTTCAGGACACTCTGAGATCAGTCAGAAATAGAAGAGGAACAGTCTGGACGGGCTCGAATATCTACTGGAAAAATAGACCTACACATGCACCCAGTGTTTGCTGTTGACAAGTTCCCAGCTGGAGTTACAAGGAAGACTACTCTGCATACACACACGGTACGTCTAGCAGCATATTGCGGAGATGCTTCAGTTGCGGTGAGAAGCATTAATTGCTCTGAGACTATGTTCATCTACTGCTTTCGTTATGAATCCAGCAGCGTAGTGCCTGCAACTACACCACCTGCAACCAAAATTAAACACCTGTGAAAATATTCTTTTAACTGATGATTGTCATTTAGTCAAAGTAAATAACAAAGGTGGTGTCTTTTTTTTTTTTTTTTAAAAAGATATCCCATGCTCTCATAAGTAAATTTCTTTTCCTTGTTTTGCCTAAGTGTTGAAACCCATCATCAAAAGAACTGGGAAAGGGAGTTGGTATCTATATGGGTGCTGCAAGTGGATAGAGGGAACAGCCTTGATATAGATATTTATTTGTGGTAGTAAATTGTGCCATTTCTCACTAGGTTAAGTCACACCACATTGTTATTTTGCTTATTTCAACGCAGCAGCCTATGCCAGAAAATTGAAAGAAAGCAGAAATCGTGGTTCTTCGTTACAGAACAGGCAGATGAAAAAGCAGCTAGGTTAAATTCATCATAGTGTTAATAATCCATACATAACTGCAAAACAAATGTCCAGTTCCTGGGTCCAGTTTGCCATGAGTAATTTCAGACAGATCATCTCTAATTTGTTTGCATTTGTTGTGCTGAACCTGACTACGCCCCCACCTCCATACATTCCCTAGGTACCAGAGGAAAAGCAGTAAGGATATTTCTTATGCCTATTTACAACCATTGCACAAACTCATGAGAAGATTTTGACTTTTGACATCCAGAAAAAGCACAGTTTTCACTAGCTCTATAGGCAGGCAAAAATACCACAGTTGAAAAGGTACTATCTAGAAGGAAGGGGCAGCACAATCCATATGGCATATAACCCTAGACTGAAGAGTACAGTCAGAAAAAAAAAAAAAGGGGGTTTACTCCATGCCAGTGCATGACTGGATTCCCTATTAAGGAGAGCTTTAAGCATCAGTTAGCCCACAGAGCTTGTGGGTGGGAATGGATTTCATCCCGAGTGAACGCATTAAAAAAGTAGGACAAATATGTCAGGAAGATGTCCATGAAGTTTGCTTTAGTAATCAAGAGGCAAGGGCCAGAAGGCTCCAACTGGAGAGGCAAAGCAGCACAAAGAATGTGCGGTTACAAGAAAAATGTACTATCTTCAACAAATCCCAGAAAGAGGACCTTTCTGATCCTGGAAAGCATTAATTCCCAGTCACTATTTTTAAACAGATAAAAACATATGTATTTGAGAGATCGCCAGCTGCTGGTTCAGCGTTTGTTTCGTACTGCTTTTGGCAGCAGCAACAACAAGCAACACAGCAATGATAAGGCAGAGTAAATTCAGACACTATTTCCCAACTCGCCATCTAAGAGCTTAATCGAATAACACAGGATGGAGAGGGGTCTGTGCACATTTCCATCACTTGCAGTCCCTCTACATGTTACTGAGCAACATCTTGTTTCCCTGTGAGCACAGGATTTGAAGCCCTTAAACAGGTTGGGCTCAGGGGATAAGGTGATCCAGCACCTTTTGATAAAAGTCTCTGCACGGCTCATATCCCTGATTGCGGTGGGGCTGTACAACCCCAAACTTTTTTTTTTTCTCCTCCAAAAAATACCAGCACATTCAACAAATAGAGGGACCCCCGAGCAGCAGGACCATGCTAGTAGGAGCGCATAAATATAAATATATATATATATATATAATGTGTTTTCTGTTTTTCCCCAGGACGGCAGCTGCTGCAGAGCAGCCCTCCCCACACTCTGCTCATATGCAGAGTTTTGTGTGAACATCAGAAAAGTACCCTTATCCCAGTTTTTGACCAGGAGAATCCTGCAGATGAGGTGAATCCTAAAACAGCTTCTTGAAACATTTGTCAGGCCATCCTGCACCTCTGTTTTCTTCAGGTTTTTCTTCTGTTGCCATAGGACAGTAACCTCATAATGAGGTTTTGTTGTTGTTGTTTTGCATCCTTTTGATCAACTGCTCTAAAGAATTGTTATTTTCAGCCCAGAGTGCAGATTCATCGCTGGCAACATCCCTTCCTACCTCGTTGGCTTAGATGGGTTGATAATTTGTACATTTAATGCCTGTCAACCATTTCTAGGTATTTTTTCCCCCCTAATTCTTCAATGCTTACTACACGTTTATCAAGGGAGGCCAGTAAATAATAGATCAGGCAGAGTTTTTACTGTAATTCCTTAATTTGCTAACAGTCCACAGTTATCTGGACATACAAAAGGAATTATTTTCTATCTACCAATTAGCAAACCAGGAGTTCAAAAGCCTCTGCGACTGCATTAAACACTGAGAATTCCTTAATCCATAAAAATTAATGGAGATTATGTTAAAGAGACTTAAATATTTAAATCCTTCACCACATTAGTCACTCTCTTTTATGTGCAGGTAACTCCAGCTGAAGTCCTCGGGAGCCCTGTGTGTGTGTGTGTCAGAACAAACTAATCTCTTCAAACGAGAAACGTGAGCTTTTTACCAGCTCTCCCCTGATGGCAGAAGGTGGCTGCTTTCGCCGCAGCTTTTGAGGTCTGACCCCCCGCCCCGAGCTCTTACCGTATGACTTTAACATAGAGGCTTAATTGGCTCCAAAAGTCCTAAATGGAACCATTTATTATTGTTGTGGATGGTTGTCCTGGTTACAGATAACTACAGTGTGCAATTAAATATAACTGAATTCACAGTGCTGCCCGGCTGCCAGACAGGAGTTCTGAATTTTCAGTTTTGCTTGGATCTGAAATTCGTCTTCGCCATCATCTTATACTGGTCCCAGGACAATACCAGCCCAAAGGAGCCACGCTGCATGCAGATACTTTATACCGCTCTTTTTATGGCTACATAGTTTTCACACACACCTATTAATTGGAGTTACATTAAAAGGTTTTGAACTAACTTTTTCCTCTCGGCGGCATAGCTTTAAAAAGATATATCCTCAGAAACAGAGGAGATTTTTAGAACAAAGAGTAATTATCTTGAAGATAAAAAAGTTGCATTTCAAAGATTTGCTAGAGGGTATTTACTGAACTATACCTGCCAAAGAAAAAAGTTACAGAAGTGGGATTATTTCACTCCCCCTTCATTTCTTTTCTTGCCGGCCCCTGAGTGCATCTCCCAAAATATTTGGTTTCTCTTGAAGCCACAGAGGCTCTTTGTGCGAGCACCGAAGGGGCAGATTTCCTATCATTAGGAGGATGAAGAACCACATTTACCCAGGCTGATTCCCACCCAAATCCACAGCTTCACTTGGGACTCAGGTTTGCTTTGAGCAGCTCCGATGCTACCAGCTCTCCAAAAGCTTCCACCACTGCTTCCGAGACGACGTTCGTATTTCCACGCTGGGGTTCGATACCGCCTTTTCCTCCTTGAACCCTTCTGAGTGGCAGAACCCACCAGCTGCACATCTGCAGTTTACACATCCAGGAGCCGGGCCAGTTAGAATGGGCAAATTATATTTAATCTCTATATTTAATGAGTTCTAGTTAATTTTATATCTATAATGTATATCATGCGCCTCTGTTACATGCACCCACGCATTTTTTTCCTCTTGCAGGGCTTTGCAGAAGCAAGACAAAGTGCCTATCAAGGTAGTAAGGAGCTCCCCCCCCCTCAGATTGCCACTAGAGGTCAGCCGGAGCCCGGCAAATCCCCCCCTGCGCTGCCCGAGCCCTCCCCAGTGCAGGCAGGGGAGGGCAGGGAGGGAGTGGGGAAGGGGGGTCGTCTGACCTCTCAGGCTGCTCTGTTCCAAAATTAGCATCAGGCCAGGCAGCTGTGAAAGCGAGCCTTCAAAAAAGTTGCTGCCTTCAAAGGGAAAGCGTGGAAGAACCAGCCAAAAAAAAAAAAAAAATTTGCAATAAGGTGAAGGCTACAAGCTAACCCTTTCGTATGGCAGCTTTACAGCACAAATTCAGGTAGCTGCAACTGGTACTCGGGCAGCATTTAAGCCCAAACACACAGCACCTTTTCCAGCAGATTGAACTAATGCTTTCATAAAAGCCTGGGCTGAAGTCCTAAAGGCTTGAGAACCTACTCTAAATATTGACAAATATTATTTCAGGGCGGTTAACAAATGCAAAAAGCCATCCCTACACGGCAGATTTACTACCTTGCAAGAATCCAGAATAGCCGATTGCTTTGTGTCCTGGTTTCAGCTGGGATGTAGTTAACTGTCTTCCTAGTAGCTGGTACAGTGCTATGTTTTGAGTTCAGTATGTGAAGAATGTTGATAACACTGATGTTTTCAGTTGTTGCTCAGTGGTGTTTAGACTAGAGTCAAGGATTTTTCAGCTTCTCATGCCCAGCCAGGGCACCTGACCCAAACTGGCCAACAGTGTATTCCATACCATGGGACGTCCCATCTAGTTTAGGAACTGGGAAGTGGGGGGGGGGAGGGATTCGCCGCTTGGGGACTGGCTGGGTGTCGGTCAGTGGGTGGTGAGCAATTGCCCTGCGCATCATTTGTACATTTCAATCCTTTTATTACTACTGTTGTCATTTTATTAGTGTTATCATCATCATTATTAGTTTCTTCTTTTCTGTTTTATTAAATCGTTCTTATCTCAACCCAGGAGTTTTACTTCTTTTCCTGATTTTCTCCCCCATCCCACTGGATGGGGGGGGGAGTGAGTGAGCAGCTGCGTGGTGCTTAGTTGCTGGCTGGGGTTAAACCACGACACTTTGTTAGTAGAGTCAGTGATATGTTAGTGTCATATTTAAAACAATACAAGAAAACAGATTTTAGCCTCTGACGTACCCTTTAAAATGGACATTATGCAGCAAATGTCCAGCACACAAGGCTCGTGGGAAAGGTCACTGAAACATTTTCAGAGCATTTTCACGAAGCTAAGTTTTTTCTATTAATTTGACGCTTACAAATGGATGTTCCTTTGGTGAAAGAGTTTTGTGTGGATTCTGGTACAATATAATTTTGGCAGTATTTTGTTCCTCTTATACAGTTCAATAAATTCTTATTGAATTTATTTTATATTCTCTTTTCCAACCTTTTGGCAAGGATTAGTCTAGAAACTACTAAGCTGTATGAAGAGTAGCATTGTTTCATATTGGATTTTGCTAGGAGCCTTGCAGACAAATTCATGCAGCATGCCCAGAACAACATTTAATTCTTGTGAAATGAGAAGTGATAGTGATATGTATCGAAGATTTGAGAAACTGAAGAGTCCTGACCTCTTAAAGGAGGAGCAAAAAAAAAAACCCAACAAAAAACCCCCCAAAACCTCATCTAATATGTTTTGGTAGAGCTAACCTTCAGCCCCTGGAAGCCTCAAGCCACCATTTGGTTTCCCTCTCAGAAAAATCACCATCTTCTACTATAAATATCGGACAGCTTTCTGCCTTTTTCAGAATTAGCTTAACGACCAAGGACTTTTCATAATGAGACTTGAATGGTTTGAACATCTGACTAGGGGGTCACCTGCAGTTCTCAATTTCATGCCAAAACCCCAAGGTTAAATTGCGAATGCTTCAAGAAAAACAAATCAAACATGTACAGAAGACCAATGATAAAAGCAGCTTTTCAGCTCTGGTGATCACAATGTATGGGAAAAGTAACACACGGAGCAGAGCCTGGTTTCTGGAAAGCAAGCAGCTTATTAGTGTTGCCTGCCTTGCAATTACTAGTAAAGCAGTAAGCTACTTAGCCGAGTAAGCCAAAAGTGAGAGACGGAGCAGCAGGGCATGATTCTCCATCTAATCAAGTGCTTTGCAGCCTGTCAGATGGGTAAAACCAGAAGAGTTGGGATTGGGAACTGACAGAAGCTGGGGCTGCATTGATCACAAATTCAAAATTGAGCAGCCAAAGAATGGCCTTAAAGAAGGATGGCTCCAGTGGCGTGGGACCTCAGGCAAAATCTAATCAACTGAACTAATAAGTTACGTGGCAGAGAGCTTGCCTGCACGGCAAACACCTTTTTGTGTGCATGAACACCACGAGTTAGCCAGTCACTCAAACCAAAGGAAGGCACTCGATTCTCTAGTCCCGTGCTTGTAGAATGGGCTGAAACAAAGGACCTGGTAGGACAAGCTCCTTCCTCTGCCTTTTGTAAAGCAAAAGTCTCTATTGTAGTTCATTAAGATCTGTAATAGCTCTACAAGCTTGTATACACTAGGCATTTCACGAATAACAAGTTTCTGGCAGCTGACCAATCATCTGAATATTTCAAGGCTTGGCAATATTTCAGCACAGTCTCCATAGCAAAGGAGGTCATTTTCTCTCTATTCCCTAAAGTGGTAGCTTACAGTTCAGTCAAATTCCTTCAAGTGACCTTTCTGCATATTTAAAATATTTATCTTTTAAATAACTTGTCATTCTGTTCCAGTTTGTTGCAGCGGTTATAGGAGGAAACCCCCAAACCTAGGATAAGGTTCTGGTTATAGGTCATGCCATTACCAAGCCCTCCCCTGGCAGGCACTGATTAGAAATGACCAATTAACAGTCCTCTAGTCTATGGCATAAGCCTAATTAATCAGACCGAGGTGTGCCTAGGAAACTAATGACATTTCCCCTATTTGCCCAGGAGAGGATGCCCAGTCAGCATAGCTTGGCACCAGTAGCCAAAAGGCCCAAGGGGCTGTCAAAAACAAGAAGACTACTTGAAGGGCAGAGTGGAAACACAATATTTAGTGAAAAGGACCTTCAGGATGAGAAATTGTCCCAACATAGTGCAGCATCGGACTTGGCAGGAGTAATCTAGCATGGCTTCACTCAGCATGGAGAGAACCGGTCAATTGAAGTAAAACTGGAGCAACTGTTAAATTGCCACATAACTGCTTAGTCTAGTGGCTGTGGACACTGTGGTGATATATTGAAAAGTAAGACCTAGCACCGACTGCAGCTAAATTCAGCATGAAGGTAACCTCTCACTTGCTAAAGGATCTTACATATTGCTCAGCGAGGCAAGACCAACAGCACAAAGCAGGTCACCTCGCACCTTCATAAGCGCCATCTCCTCCTTCTGGAGGCTGAAAACCTTCCAGAGGCTAGTAGGCAAGTCTTCAATGCCTACCTAGATATCTGTTTCACTCCTGCCTTTGATATCTACGTAAAGCGGCTGCATTGCAGGGCTTGCTTCGGCTCCAGCTCGATCGGGGCTCTGCAACCCCTTTGGGAGAGAAAGCTCACAGCCCGCAGAGCTTGGGAAAGAGCAATCTGTGCTTTGTTTCAATGACGCTGAAATGGCTGGGGATACAATTCAAACAATTCCCAGATGAGAGGCCTGGGGCTTCCAGAAGGACAACAATAGGGTCAAGAAGAGGAAGTATTGGGGGCAAACATATTTTGGCTGGGTGTGAGGACCCCTACTATGTGCGATTTGTTCTTTTTTTTCCTTTAGATGCAAGTCCAGTTTGGCTAAACAGGATCAGGCTGCTTTCCACTTGAATGAACAAGCAGTTTTGTAATAAGAAACAGTCCTTTATAGTTTCTATGAAACTGTAGGACTGACCAAAATCATTTTGCTATTGTTAAAACTACTAAAATAGGATTTTTGACTGTTTTTGCTGACTTATGAAATGTTTTCTTACACAGTAATAAGAGAAACTGTCACTTAACGCTGGAAATTCCCACAGTTGCTAAACTGAAAAACAGAGCAAAATCTTTTCAATGTCATGCCTTGTGCAAAAATATTTAACAATTAACAGTCTCAAGTTTCTTGTGCATTTTTCTAAATATTGCAGTTGTTTTGCGAAGACCACTGTGAACACAGCTGTGCCAAACCAACAAACAGTTGAGGCCATTGTTGGTATTTTGGCAAAACTATCTTACAGAAAAGCATGAAAGCCAGCTGGGTTGGAAATTGCAGATTCAAACTTTAAAGCTTTGAGGAATGGAGTATGCAAAAATAAAAAGGCTTTATTCTGCCATATTTACCCATGCCAGTAACAGCCCTTTGAGACCCACTCTTAGTGGGGGATATATCCAGGCTGCAGGACAGATACACTGCGGGAGGAAAGGGGAAAAAAACTCCAGCCAACGTGTGTTGAGGAGACAGCCCAACAGCCCTGGGAATACATCAAAACTCCCAAGTTTTAGGCATATCCATCAGCCCCAATAAGTCCATTAATGAAGTATAAGGGTACTCAATGTATATATTAGTGACAAAAATCTGGCGTAGAATATATCATGCCACCTTATGCTGCGTTATACTCTGCAAATGGGCCATTGGTTTCAGTGGCCGTTTCCTGAAGATTTATCTGGAGTCAAAATATCCTCTGTAGGTAAACAGATCAGAACCAGACCTACCAGCCACACAAGCATACAAACCCAGTCAAAACGCTCTATCTAAGGTATACCTCATGTATCAGTGCACAGCCGTATGTAATCAAATTTGCAGTTCACAGCTCTTTAAAGCACCTTGAAGTGCAAGATTCAGAGCACCCTGTGTGCTGTGTGGAAAGAACCTCAGCGAGTGGTGTTTCATGAGGACTCCCACAGCCTCGGTCACCAGCAGGTCTACCTGGTGATGGGACAGAAACAGAACAGCACAATGAGATCTGTAGCCTACGTAATGCCTTAACTGGAGATGATGCCATGGTAGCAAAGGTTGGCTTGCAAATTGTTGTCAGTTGGTTAGTATTTCGGTCACCAGCATCAATGGAGAGAGTATGGATTCCTCTGTCCCACTGGAAAGCAGTTGCAATGAAATAGAGTTTAAAACATGCTTAACTTTGATAGGTGTTATTTTCCTTCTAGAAGCACGCTACCAGATGTACTCGTGCTGACTAAAGATGCTGTTTGTTCCTGCTGCAAGACTGTGATATTTCTGACAGTTACCTCTTCCACACCTCAGCTGCCAACATGAATCACGCAAGTACGGCAATTCTGCTTCAGTGCCCAGTCCGTCAGGGTGATGTGGACTGCCACAGAAAGTCTGCAGTGATTTTGTGACGACAACGTGAGAGACACATCACATGTAGAGCCAGTGGATTACAGGCATTGCTGACAGTACTTGTGGTTGGCAGAGATTTTACAGTCTTGCTCGTTGCAGAAAATACAACTCACCAGCTAGACCTAATAAAAGCCAGTCCTCGTAAGCAAAGCAATTATGATGCCAACATTCAAAATGCTAGGGAGCATACACTTCTTTTTTTTAAATGGTGGAGGCCAAGAAAACATGATATAATTTGTGTTTAGGGAAGCTGACATTCTGCTGTGATGTTTGATCTGGCAAGAAACCACGGTTCCTTCCTGCAAGCTGGCAAAACACTAAACATGGGGAATGCCATGCACAGACAGCCTCAATTAAGCTATCTTTTCTGAGCTGTAAAACAGCACTAGGCACATAAAACAGCAGAACACACATTTGTTTCCTTTCCATCTGCACAAGCATATATAGTGATTCAGGCTTACCCAATTTACAAGACAAGAGGAAGAACAAACATGCATTTAATCTCTGTTTAGGACCACCTTACTCTGTATTGGCTACTGGCGGATTTCCGTTTCTACAACAGTTGGCAGTGCCAACTGGAGCATCGTGCCTTTAGAGGAACTTCAAGCTGGAGGTAACAAGTTCATTAATCATGGTGTGTACTATCCTAAATAGAGCACAGATACAGCACAACTGCAACAGGGTGCTAGGCAATTAGCAAATAAAAAAAAAAAAAAATCACATACCTACTGCTTTAGTTCCTAGTCATGAAACTGGGTTGGTTAGGCAATGCATTTTTAGAGCTGAAGTAATACCTCCTTATAACCTTTAAATACTGACATTATCTTACAGGCCACCAGATATGAGTTAAGCAATAGGTTACTTAAAATTATAGCAGTTCATGACATGTTAAATTATTCTACGATACTTATGTAATCTGATGAAGCCGATTGCATCAACAGCCTTGACAATGGATTGTATGCATGGAAAATCTCAGACTGCTGCAAGACTGAGAAAAATGTAAGCTATTTCACCGACTGTCACAGCAAAAGGCTTCTTGCTTAATATTTCATGTTTTCTGCCCATTCCACATATAGATATTTCCATAAATGTTTCCATGTTTGTGGTCTAAAAATCCCACTGATTGTTGTTGACATTCAGGGACACAAGGCCATTGCCTAGCAAAAATGAGAAGTGCTGTATGAATCATGCCAGTTCATTCACCACAGCTACACACAGTTACAGCTGTCAAACCAGGTTTAGCACACACAGGACAGAAAGGGAAAGAAGTAGAAATGCAAGGAGAGGAAGAATAGCGGGTGCTCTGTGCAGGGAGGTTCGTAGTACTGCCTAAATGTAGGGTCTTCACGTAGTACCAAGTTCAAAATCTTCTCAGTTTGCATATGGGCTCTCTAATTCACCAGCCTCCAGCAGGCCATAAGGAGAACTTAAGTTTTGCTGGCTATGCAGGGAGCACAGGAAAACTGAGTCGGAAGACTAGATGCTTTAGTAGTCCCTTTGTGGCCAAGTCCTCCTTCCACTGTGCTGTTTCACACTGACACGTAGTCACCAGAAAGCAAAATGAAACCTATACAATAATTTTACAATCCAATGCAAGTTATTATCTACTAAGAGCAAGTTTAGATCTGTATGTCGTTTCTCCCCCCCCCATAACTATAGTCTACATAATTAGTACCACTCAACCATAAGAAGAAAATAATCATATTCAAATTTGGCCTTTGATCAGCAGCGTTTTTCCTTTACATGAGAAAAGTTCAGTCTGGGTTTGCCTGGTGCTTTTGAGATAAACAGAAAATTACCCTGCAATTTTTCTGGCAAGTCTGTGAGGAACTGAGCCAATATTCAGCTAAAATTAAATTTAGAATTAAGATATGGTTGCTTCACCATGTGTCTTCCTCTGGATTTTACACAGCAGAACTGGGATTCCAGATCTCATATTTCACAATAAGGAACACTCTTGTGTTTCCAGGAATCTCATTCTCAGAAATAGACTACTTTGGTTGCATCTATGTTAATGTGAACCTGAGCCTGAGGACTTTCCCAGTGTGGGTATCCTATCTGCTCTATATCCACAGCATAGGTCCCTTGGATATCTCTTGCCTGGCCTAGATGCAGCTACAGTAGACACTATCCCATTTATTCCATGAGCCTTCTGACATCCCTGGTGCCTCCTTACAGCAGTTGACTCTGCTTTGGTGTAGCATGCAAAACTGTATGGCCTGTGAAGAGCAATGCATGACCTGCCCATTTATACAAATGACCTCTGGAGAAAAAAAAAAAAAAAAAAAAAAAAATATCCTGGGCCAGAAATCAGTCTCCAGGACTTTCACACATCTCCTGTCTGCCTATACATGGTAAGTAGCAGCTACATCCCATGCTGAAACTACCCAAGAGCCTTCAAAGGACAGGACACGTTCCCTCCCTACACTCTGGGGCCATGAGATGCATGTGGAGACCATAGAGGCATCATATTGACCTGGCTTCAGAGGGAATTACCTAAATGCTTTCTCCTTCGGAAGGAGCTTGCCAGCCTGGGGCACCCACTGCTCAGTAATATTCAGGAGGAAAACAGATGCTCTCAGGAGAAAACATTCTGTAGAGGCTTCCACGTAACATGAGCAAGAAGGAGCATAAAAGCTGCAGTGCTTCCCCAGAGCATCGAGTCCAGAGGCAAAACACACATGACAGACGTTATTTTTGACAGATCCTTCACTCTCCTCAAGCAGACAAGCGCTAGAGAAAGTGAAGACCTTTATACCCAGTGCTCAAAGAAAAGCAATAGCAGAATTGCTAACAAAAGTTATTGCAAAGCTGCCTTTGAACTGGCGCTCTCAATCTTTGCTCTTTGTAGTATTAGAGAATGTGCATGTCTATCACAGAAGTCATGCAGGCCCTCTATAAACTGTTTTTATGACTAATCATGCTAACTAATTACAGAATATTACACACAGATTGTCTTCTTGTTTATGGCAGGATTAGCACTCTATCCCCTTAGACAATAATCCAGGGCTCAAAGCTCCTCTCAGAGACCCTTTAGGATGCAGCTGGTTTTGGATTAGTAAATTCTAGGTGATCTAGGGTGGGCTCTAAATGACAGTCCACTGAGACTCTCAAGTCTCATGAAATACTGACCTTGGACAAAGAGGAGATAGAAATATTCCATTTTAAAAGCTGGTACAAGCTACTTGGACATAGTAGGGTACAATTTCTATAACTACTAATCTGAAAAACAGATTATCTGAAGGCACCTGGACAAATGCTGTTAAGAAACTGAGGGAAGGTTTTTGCTGAAAATAACTTACCCAGGCTAAAACTTTGGCTCTGAATAAGGAATTAATTAGCACAGAAAGAGCAAAAGCCCAAATCCAAGATGCAGAGACAGCATCTGAGCAATATCTTAAGACAGCTGACAGAGATAAAACTGAAAGCAATTGTGACATACAGCTGACAAACTCAAGCAGATGTCTTCGAGACCACATAAAAACATCTAGACTACAGTCTACATGAAAACTAGTATGTGTCTTACTAGATCATAAAGAGAAAAAGGACACATCTCTCTGGAAAAAAAAAAATAATTCTATGATACAGTGACCAGATTCCTTCCCTTTGGATAATTTACCTAATCTGGTAGGGGAAAAAAAAAAAAAAATCTCTATTTTACAATTGACCATGTACTGTGGACATGCTAGAGAAAGCTATTTGTTCATTCAGTTTAGTGTAGAATTGATCAGAAAATAAACACAAAGCTTAGTGAAAGGCACTTGCCACAAAATGCAGAACATTAATGACTTTCACAGAAATATGCAGCAATTTAAAAGTCAGACAGTCAGGATATACATATATGGCTAAAAGACAAGTCCCAGTGCAGTGTTATGAATTATGTATTACTCTATTTTATATATTATAAAATAACAGTTTTAGAAACAAGAGCCCTTTCACATTCCTCCTCCACATATGACACCTGAAACAAATCAAGTCACTTTTGAACACATATGTCTAGTAACAACATGCATCAAAGCAGCCAAAAGTGGAACAGATGATTTGGCTTCCCAGTATTCCCAGCTGTTCAACGACAGCAAGCAAGCCATCATTAACATCGCATATTTTGGCAAGGATACCAAAATGTGAGCCTCTTTTCGCTGATAAACAGCATCAGCATTCCCCTTGGATACATATAAAGTTACTGTAACACGACATGTCAATGATACCTGCCTTCTATCAATCACTTGAGTTTTGCAGGAGCACCTTTTATTGAAGAAAAATCTTCCCTGCGCCATTGGAGAGATGGTCTGAAAAGGGCAGAGTGGAGAATAATCTCTCTGGATTCATGACCACTTCTCACCAAAGACAGCCTGGCCTGGAAAACCCCGGCCTCAGTCATTCATTTCTCTTGAGTCTGACAGCAGAGGATTCACAACATTCAATTTAGGTGCTTGTAGCAGCCAGCCTCAGCGTGTCCCTCAATTCCCTTTCATTGGCCAAATTCTCCATTCTCATCCTGAGAATAACCATATGCGCTGAGCGATAGCATACTGTTTTCTTGCAAACCCATTTCAAAAGTTTCCCTTCCCAGGCTAAGGGAGAAAAGAGGAGTCAAGCAATTATAATTTTTGAAGAAGAAGCTGTTGAAATCCCCTCGCCCTAGGCACTTCCCTTACAGCAAGGGCATGCCAGCATAAAGGAAGTCAGCAGAAACCCTGTCCTTGCATTCCTGGTACAAAATGACATTTTTTTTTTTTTGAGCGCCTGGTGGCAATTAGCATCAAATGCCTAGTGCAGAACCACCATGACAGAGACAAACACTGTTTTGTCCTTCTATCTTAGTAACTTAAGTGTCTTCTACTAGCACAGTACTTGAATTCATTATGGTGGTCAATGTACTTCTAGCATGAATAGCGACATTTCTGCACTCTCGGTACCTCTGGAAATGGGTAAATTACCTTTAGAGAGGGGAACAGAGGGGATAAATGACTCTACCAGAGTGACTTAAAAAGTCTATAGGGAGAAGTTAATTTGAGTCCAGAGTCCCAATCTAACACCTTAAGCCTCAGAAAGGCTTTCCCTTTTGTATACTCAGGGCACCCCATATGCAGAAGGATGGCATTTGTCCTTCTAGATTTTATCAGCGCCTTAATATATTGATGTTAAGATGGAAGACAGGGAGCTTCTACTTTATTAGCTCCTCTTTTTGCAGTGTTGAATCCTCAGCTGAATACAAATTAATTTTTTTATTCTCCTTAGTTTTTATGGCCATAATGGGTATTTGGCAACTCTTGGAATAAGGTCATTTCCATCAGTCCATCCCTCCCTCTCTCCCCCTAACCCTTTCCTCTCAGGTATTTATTAGAGCATCAATCACAGCAGTATCTAGGCACAAACTGTCACCTGACTAATGGTCTGTGGCTTTCAGATACCATAGCAACTTAACGACACATATCAGCATATACCTCTGTCACCGCAGGGATGCGGTGTATTTAAAATATGGCACCCATGCTACCAACGCATGCTGGTTTTTTGCACAAGGTCAAGATAATCTGTGCCAGACCTCCCAATCCCTGGGCCCGAGAGTGTCTCGGAGTAAAGCCATCTCTTCACAAAGTACAAATAAATTGCTGAAGCAAGTGGTTTTCCTACAGAGGGGATGAAAACCAACTCACTCTAACTTCATCAAGGGTGCTAACGGGAGCCTCATCTTGCCCCTTTGAAAGGGAGAAGGGGTAGCCAGCAGGTACGAGGTGCCTGGATCAGCAGCATCTGCATTTAATCCAGCTGTGCATCCTCCTCCCGGCAAGTGAGGGTGCACCCAGGACACTGGGGTTGCTCAGGATAGCTCGATGCTCTCCAAACGAAATCTGACTCGCTCAATAATGTAAAGACAAAACTCCTCTGGCGTGCTTATCTAAATGCTTGCTGCCTTTCAAAGGCTGCACCCACCCCTTCCCCCCCTTCTCCACCCTCCTAGCCAGGCAGTTATTTGGTATTCAGTCCCTTTGTCTCCTTGCTCAAGTCGACTCACATAATTGATAGTGGAGCAATTTCCAATTTAAACTCCAACCATTAACATACAAAAAGCAGAACACATTTGGAGTGCTTTGCTGCTGGGGGGAAGGAAACATTAGTTCCAGGCAGACTTAACAAGAATGGAAGAAAGTGAATGGCTTTGAACTAAATCAAGGCATTTATGCCTTGATTTTTTTTTTTTCCCCCCTCCTTTTACAGCAGGACTCTGACCACCCCCCTGAAAAGTAAAACATGGACATCCCTTACAGAAGGCCTAAAAACCCCTCTGAGTTTCATTATTTATTTCAGACTTCAGCTGGATGCAGATACATGTGCTCTGAAATACTGAAGCATGGTAATCACAGTATAATCAGTATTCTTATCTGCATTAAAAGCTGATCTTGCATTCATCAGATCAAACCCAATGCTTAGCCCCTGAGTTTGTTCAGCGCTGTAATATATTCCATTTCTCTTGATCCATCTGTCAGCACATTTCTGCTATGTGGAGAGTACGGATGGCTATACAAGGCTCTAAACAGAGGGGCTGGGTTTCTTCTTGATCCTCATGGGGAATCATATGAAACAAAGTTTGCTTTACTTTTGAGCTTTTCTTCCCACCTGTCTTGGCAGAAGGTCTCCATATGATGTACAAATACCTGCAGCTTAGCAGGTGCTCTTTGATTCTTACTAAGATGTTTGTCTCAGTGTCTTCTTATATTTGCAACCCATAAATTGGATACCATAGTGTAGTACCTTCCCTTTGTCCTTTTGAAATATACCCCTTCCAGTTATGATTATCCTCATAAGATCAGTTTATCACTACTGTCACTTTCTCCCCATTCTCTGTTGCGCTATCAGATTTTTTTTTTTAAAATTTGAAATCATATAATAGTTTTGCATCTTTTGAGCCTCACTATGCTTTTGTCAGGTCTAGGATGCGTGGCGGATGGCCATCTCTTTTCACGCAAGAAAACTTCGAACTTGTGTGAATTACAGACAGTAAGAAACATTCTGCAGTTTCAGCATCTCCCTGTCCCCCCCCCGTCCCCTCCCTTTTGCAGGCATTTAATTGCAGAGCCAAGGCCTTTCACTGAGCTGTGGCTTTCCTTTGAGAAGCTCATACACCGCTGCACACAAGACAGGGTATCAGTCAGCTTTGCTATCACCTCTGCACCAGCACACACGTTCAGGTTTCCTACTTACAGCACCGCTTCCCGAGGAAACAATTACAGCTTTCTAAAGGGGACTTGTTAGCAGGAAAACCAGAAATTGCTCCTTGATTCAAATGCTCACCAGAAACCTGTCAATCCTAAGATAACGCCCAGATGTACTACTGTTAAAGGTGAAATGGAATTTACCCCACCACCGTTTATTTACCTTGCAGGTCTGCAGCCCTGCAAACGCCACAACACTGAGTGTAGCGTTTACCTTGCTAAGGGAAAGCTGTAGTGGGGGGAGAGGGAAGAGGAATGGACACAGCTTGGAGTAAGCTGGTAAGGAAGCTTGCATCATGATTGCTTGGATTTGGAGGTTAGTCTGCTCAGTAGCGCTATTTACTTTAAAGTTTTAAGTCAAGATGGCAGCTGTGCAGTCTGCAAATGGAAAGAGACACTATAAAACCAGCTCATTTTTTATCCCCCCTCTCAAGGCTTCAGCCCTCACTGAAGCAGTGTGGCTAGGAGACTGCACTTACATTATTACCCGAGATCAGACAACGTCTAGAAGCTGCCCCTCCATCTGGGTACGCAGGGTTTCCCTTCCTCTGCCCCCAAACTTCCAGCTCTCCCCAAGCAAGTGCGGACACAGTTCGTTAGCGGTTGGCTGCAGCATGGCCCAAGCTGGCTTTCGGGGAGCTCTGCGCTGTAACGACCTGTGTAAATAAAAGCCGTCCCTCCTCCAAATCACCATCACATAGCAATGCACTTTATGGGGGTATCAGCATTTCCACCAGATAACCTTGTATACTCAGTTTTACAAGTGACATGCTTCAGAGTTGACTGATAAAATTCCTTTCCATAACTGCAATTCAGGAATTCCATATCTATCCATCTTATTTATCAAACTCATTCCACCCTGGCACATCAGTTAGGACGCTGCTTGAACTGAGCCGTGTATACCAAGAGCAGCTGGAAGCAGGTTTCAAACAAAAACAAAGCCACAGCTTTAACCATGGAAGAACTACAGAGCAAGCAATCCTTCGACAGTTTTCCTTCCATCTATAAAAATAATCTAGATTTACACGGAGAAGTGTTGAGCTATTTTCAAAGTGGTTCGGAAAAACCTTGAAGGGCATCAAAGTTTTTTATTTTTTTACTTTCATATTTTGAGAAATTATTTTCAGCTCTCTAAAGGAGAGTTCAGATACCACTCATAAATCACTTCACACAGTTTAATTCATTGCAATCTTTTTCAAACCACTACAATTCTTGGATAAAGAAAACAAGCATTTACCAATACTCCAGAAGGAGGAATATATTCATCAAGTAAACATAAACCCAAGCTGGCAGAGCAAAGCCTGAAGACTAACCACGTTCACTGCAACCTTAGATTAAAGTTTTTTCCACCCAAATTTACTGCTACTGCTAATTACCACTATTTTTACTTTACACAAGCCTTCCTAGAGATTACACTACATTTCTCACCAACATTCAAATGTCCTTCCTAACCAAGCTTGAAAAAGACCAATATAGAGCCCCTCAGCTGCTAACACTTGTCTTTCAGGAAAGTTAGAAGCAAAAAAGGAAAAAGTTGTCACGTGACCAAACTCACATGCTTTGTCTTCCAACCAATAGCCAAAGAGCCTCTTCTCTCTTCAGGTGCCGAAACCCCTCCCCAAGTCATCAGGCTAACCTGCATCCCCTGCAAAGTCCCCCAGGTATCCCCTCTGACGCTCCTTATGACCTCACTCCCACATTATCTCATCATTGTAATCAGCTGAGGTCATCATGTGACTCAACGGTGGGAGCCAATGAGGAAGCAGACTCACCTCGAAGCACGGGCTTGGGAGCACTGCCTCCTCTTCCCTGCTGCTGGGGTCAAAGAGCTTACAGAGAAATAAAGTGCACAATCTTTGCAATAAATGCGTTGAGGGCTATTTTCCATGGAGCAAGCTGCTTTTGCCCCTGCAACTCCAGTGCTTTGGTTGGTCCAGGGTAGCAGCTCAGTAATGAGAGCTGGTGATGTTATTCCTGGTCTCCAGTAATCAGTTCCTGTCGATACTGCCTTTCATCCTTTTCTTGTGTCAACATCGCGCTGGATGCTTATAATCATCCAGCAAGTCGATGAATACACCCGAACACACAGGATGTGTCACTCACTTTAAACTGTTGAGTTTCTGAAATCTGCTTGAGCTAGCCAATCTCCAACCATTCTCTTATAGGGTAATTGCTGACTCTTACTATTGTTATGTTTTAATTTTTTATTTTGTTAAGTATAAATCAATATTAAATATAAACGGATATTAAATAGATAATATAAACATACTTTTCAAGACAGTATTTGCGAATCTATATTTCTACAGGATTTTATACCTTTCTATTTTCTTTATACAGAAATCTTGAAATCCTGCTTTGATTTCTTCTTTTCCCCCAAAGTGTCCCGATAGTTTTCCTAGTATTGATATAATTAAATTGAGTTTTCCTGTCCAGGTGTTTTTACTGACCTGTGCCCTTGCTTTCTCAGTTTTTCTGTCTAAAATCCTAAACCTGTTATAACTTAATTCAATTTAATTTAGACTGAACAACACAGGATGGCTTGGTCCAAAGTTATTTCCAATGGTGACAACTCAGAGTTTTTTCACTGACCTCATTCAATTCCCTACCCAGACTAGATAATCAGGTATGATTAGGTATCACCTACATGATTACAGCTTTCATAAATACTCTGTCTTGCAAGAGACTGTTCTCTGACAGTCCCACCATTTTAATAAACAATTCTGTTGATGGTGTACAATTAAATTGGAAATTAATTTCAGCCTTTTTACTAGCTCATTCTACCACTTCACCAGGAATTAAATGGCAGTAACATTTTTGGTTTTATTGCTAACACGCATGCATGTATCTTTTACCATATGGAACAAATATCTGATAAGCATATCACCAACCTTTCAGGAAAGATTTCTGTAATATATTTCAGCTCCACATTGTTTCTCAATTTGCCTGTCCACGTGTTTGAGGGAATTAATGCGAATGCTTGTCCTACAGATTTGAGTCCTGTGGTGGAGTGACTCTGAGGTCTAGAGAAAATGCAGTCTGGGATTGCGAATTCTCTATACAGTCTAATACCTGAAGTTAAACCAAATTAGACTTTGCTTTTTGATGTCTTCACTTGATTTCACAAAGCATATAACAACATTACCAGTCTTTGGAGCTCTGCGTCTGACAGCTTTAGACCATATCTGCCCATGGGTGCATAATCCAATAGGGTCTGGGAATAAGATAAAAAAAATAGATAGACATCATCTTTACATGAAGTTTATTTCCACAGAAAAAGAAACAAAACAAAGAAAACTGTACTGTGTAGCATATTTTAATACAATGTGCTTTTATGAGGTCCCTTTGGAATCTAGTCTATATTACAATCACAGTGAGACGGATCAGCATAGAGCATTTCATCTCTTACAGTTATTAAAAATCAGAGGTGAAAGAAAAGGCAAGTATGGAGGATGGCTAATGGGGGCCTTGTGTGGTGGTGAGACAGGGATTTGTGTTTGAGTAACTGTGGTTTCTACTTGCAATTTCTGTGCTGTTCACTTAGAAAACACTCATTGAGTGCTCCCTTATGGCTTTTCTGTACAGTTTACGTTTTGCACTCTCTCAGCATCCAGCTGCTAGACACATGTAGTAACTAACGGAAAGGCTGTTAAAATGTACTCTGCATGCATGAAGGCGGAATTATGCCACTTAAACTTGTTTTCAGCTAGGCTCTAAATTTGTACGTGCATGCGAGTGACCATATGAAGTGCTGCATATTCTCAGACCAAGAGACCGCCCTACTCGCTGTTTTTTATTCACATCTGCAATGTTGCAAAGAATTCTGAATATATGCACCGCTGTTCAGTATTTAGGATGTTAATGAAGGGTAATTGTATGCCCTGTCATAAGTTGGAAAGAACGTACAGGTATAAACAAGCCCAGTTGATTTATCTTCCAAGTGAGGCAACAGCATGTGGATAAAGAAGCCTGCGTGCTTAGGCATCAGAACGAGGAAACGGAGGGAAAAAAAGCAAAACAAATAATCAGTATCTGTTTAATGAACTACCAAAACCCAAACCAATCTTCACTCTATCATTAGATCTTTTTGCTCCGGAACAGTATAATGCAACTTTTCTTTCAAGTAATGGACCTAGTCCAGGTCTTTTTTTCTTCCCCTACAACTGAGAAGATTTCATTCAATGTTCAAAAAATGTAATACCATTTTGGGCAGAGACATTATACTAAGAGGGAGTCTTCAAGCCTTGTCTTCCTTACGGGAAAAATTGTGTCTTTCACTCCCTACATTACCCAGCCTGAAGAAATGTATGTGATATCAATCAAAATGAAAGCAAGGTAGTTCATAATTTGAACATGTTAACAGGCCAAGGTGACATCCTTCCTTAGGAAAAGATGAAGAGGCTTTGATGTGGAGGCACAAATGTAAATGAAGCCTTAGTAAACTCATTTAAAAATGAGTTTGAAATTTTCAAGGGTGTGCTGGCTTGGCTTGGAAAATCACTGGGCATTTCAGCATCACAGGACCCTCAGGAATGCTTGAAGATATTTGAAAGGTAACTGATACTTGTGGCAGCAAAATTGAAGAGAAATGTCACGGGACTGCTCTGTTCCTGCAATAGTTTCAGTTCCGTTTTGCTGGAGAAGAGCTACAGAGCAGACTTGGCGAGAGTTTGGTGGTGCTACTTTCTGAGTTAGCTGAATTTCCAGCTGGGTGTCGTTGCTGCTATTTCAATCTTTTTAGATTCAAAGACAAGCTGGAGTTCACTACAGGTATTCAAATTCTTAGATCTCTAATATAAAGTCGAACAAAACTAGCAATGTTTTTACCACTGGAAAGGCTGGCGAGTGCAACAAAAGGTTTTAATAATTTTTTTTGCTTTTTATTTTATTAGATATTTCTTTCTTTTTTTCAGAAGGTATATTTTCATTTTTTTGGCAATTTAAAAAGGGAGCTTTTCCTTTAAAACCAAAGAAAAGGCTCTCTCTTGGCCGTCTGTGGGCTCAGCCACGAAGGGAGACAAGAAATCTCCCCAGACCCTCCCGAACTGAGGGCTACGCGTGTTGCTAGGAAAAGCGAGTCATGGAGAGAGCTTTCTCCCCCCAAATTCACAGTAAACGGCAGCGAGAGCTGAGCTGAGCAGAACTGACAGCTAAGCAGCTGGAAGCAGGACATCGGGAGGAATCCTCCAAGCCTGGGAGATAAAAAGACAGCTGCTCCAGCCCTGTGCACGCTTTGCTCAGCCCTCTTTCTCACTTCCCAAATCCTGGGAATGACGGAGGGAGGGATGAAGACTGAGGGGCAAAAGGGGGTCTTGGGGGAGGACGGGTATTAGCGAGGGAACAAGAACATCTGTTGCTTGTACCCAGCGTCTTCCACACGCGCAGACTGTGGAAATTGGGCTGCATCTGGGGTGGGTGCGGGAGGGCAGGGGGAGTACATTAAAGGAGGCACGTCGCCGGAGCCTTCCAGCACAATAGGCTATTTGCCGTCGTCGTTGCCGGAGGGTGCACGGGATTAGCTGGATGATAACCCAGCGGTCCTTCTGGGGGCAATTCTGCTTGGGAGAGCGGTAGCGCCGGCTCCCGCAGACAGAACAGGCATCGCATTGCTCTCTCTCCATCAACCAATTTGTTTCCTTTCATGTTGGGTCAATGAGTTACAGTGTATTATGGCTTTAGTGGATACAAACTAGTGAAGGGTGAACGAACTAGCAAACATTCATTTAAGTTTGGATTCCTCATTGAAGTGCTGGGATAGCTTTAGTATCACGTATGCGGGGCCTCATTCCAGGAGCACTGAACCTTTCCCCGGTCAAGAAATGTCACGAACAGCATCTGCGTACTGTATGTCACTCCTCTCTAACGAAGAGCGCCTATGCCTGTGTTCCCTGTTCAAAGCGGCAACACATTCATAACCATCAACAGAGCAAGAATGCCCACAAGATGTTCTTAATGGGAAAATAAACAGGCGACACCAGGGCTTTTGTTGGTGACTCTAACTCCAGCCACTCCAGTCGAATGTTAATACTGCAATTCAAATCTTTGTATCTGATGTTAGCGTTTATTTTTGAACAAGCTGCCAAGTATTCCCACAAGCTCTGGTCTCCCTCACTGCTGACAGTGAGAGACACCTCTGGAGGCAACACAAGGCATTTGCGGTTCAACATCTTTTTATCAGAGAACATCTGCTTATCAAGCACGAGACTCCATGAGGGAATATGCCAGCCTGAGCGGGGGCTGTGTGTCCATTTTGGCAGCTGTCCCACAGAAGATATAAATCCCAACATGATTCAAAACACCTACAGAATATAGCTCACTCACTCCCTTGCTTGCTCAGGGAGTCTTGTTCTAGAGAGGATTTTTATAGTTAATGTATAGTCTTTTTCGTAGGAAGAAGGTGCCATGTTCCCGCCTCGTCATTGACCAGTAAGTGCCGTGCAACCACAGTGCACAAAGCAATGGGAGTGGTTTCATCAAGAAAATTACCACGTACTTGTGTGTTGGACCCATGTTACTATGAATGGTTTCTTCTCAGTGGGAAGGGCATACAGCACTGCTTCGTGAACACTAAGTTTATTTAGGTGGCTTTGAATAAATACAGTCTAAACAGGCCAAGCGCATGTGTCTGGCTCAAGAAGATATGCAAGTCTCCACAGAAGAAAAGATCTATGTGGTTGTTATTTTCAGGTTTTAAAGCAGCAACACTTTGAAAGGCATTTAGCAGGCAGATAATATCCAGCAGTTTCAGTCTCAGTTTAGCAAGCTATCTGAGCATTTTTTACTTAAGAAGACATGGGTACTGACTGCGTTGAGTCGTTTTTCTCAAAATTTGGTATGTGGTTACATACACCCTGAGGAACTGGGCTGTACTTTGCAGGGTGCAGGCTGAGAGTCACTATAGTCCTAGGAGTGCAAACTGGTGAGTGGGCATGATGTGTCCATATATCCACATCATTGGCTTTACCTTACTACCATACAGCCGCAAAACTGGTGAAGAGCTTACACTCAGGCAGGCTACAAAATCTTACTGCCTTCACAGCAAAAAGTTAAAGGGTTTCCTAAGAAAACTTCCATACTCCCGTGACCATCCCATCTTCTCACTATTGATAGTGCCACTTCACCCCAAAAGCAGAATGAACACATCTGGTGCATGCCTGTGGCTGTCAAGGGCTGGTCACGTTCTGGCAGGAACAGGCTTGCACTAAGAGTATGTGGATCCCATTAAGTTTTCTTCCCCCGATTTTCCCCCAAACTTGTTTAAAGCCCCTTGTGGGGCAAAGTGGCTTTACCTCTACGTAGTGTGTGTGTATGAGGGAAAATCGGGGCTGCAATTCTGCCAATTGGACAAAATAACATTAGACCTATCCCTAAGACTCAGTCCTAATATGTTGAAGGGTAAATACTCAGGTGGGCTCCTCAGCTCCAGGATGAGAAGACTCTATTTTTAAACCATTTGTTTTTATTTTTTTGCTTAGGAGATCCCGAAATTTTCCAGGAGCAATTACCCCGAAGTGAATGTGTTGTGCAATACTGGTGATGGTTATAAAATTCTGGGAAGCTATGGAATTTGGCTTATTTCTGCTTCTTATTTCCTATTTCTGGAATTATAGCTTATTTCTGTCAAGAACACAGTCATAATCACATTATCACAAAACGGGAACGCAATTGTTTAACACATCCCTACTTTTTGCAATGTGTAAAGTTAACAGTAAGTTTTTTATACCGCCTCTGCCACATAACGCAGATGTTGTTGCTTTCAACATTGTCTTTGTTATTGGAGCACAGCTGAAGAATAATTTTAGTCCCCTATTTTACATAGTCTCTTTCATGTGTTATTGCTGCAGCCATCAGCCAGACAAGACATTTGACTAAGCAAACTGTCAGTGTATTTCACACATCCATGGGAGATGAATAAAATCAGATTCCAAGTTTATGTATGAGATGCCTCTAGTTTGTTCAGTTTTGTGCCAGACTTACTTTCCTCATTAGTTTCCCTTTTGTTATAGATGGGAGATTTTTGACAACATAACTTTTAATCTGAATATACTGAAATCTTTCTCCAAAATAGAAATATTTCACACAAATGTCTCATATTTTGACATCCACAGATTTCTTTTTGATTTGTTCTCTTGAAAAGCCAGAATTCGATGTACCTCAGCAGCTTGCCTGTATTACCTGTAAGATGCAAGTGCATCTATACATTGTAAATGTTCACCTTGTTTGTATACACATACACACAGAAAAATGTTGGAAAAATACAGGCTAAAGAGCTAACTGTTAAGTTCTGATCTGGCATTTGGTGCAGTGCTGGATTTTCCTGAGGTCCTGTCCTTACGGAGAAAGGACTTTGCTGTGCTACATAAATACGAAGCAATGCACTTGCAGTACAACTGGATCAGCAGCTGAGGGCTGAATCTGTCCTTACTGCAGAGCAGTCTGCCCCCAGGAGAGCAGCATCCCAAGAGTAAAGACTTTCTCTACACCCTGACCAAGAACAGTTAGCTTAAAAGATGGGAAATCCAAAACACTCAAGACTTTCTGCCTGGGTGAAAATCAACCATGAACTGGTATCTCTGGAAGTCATTTAACAGACTGTAATTTGTATGAGAAACGATCTATTTCAAGAGATTTCCTGCATTCAGTTCCCTAGCAGATAGTGCCGAAAGAAGGCACTTACAGCATTTCAGCATCTTGCCTTCTGTTTGAAACCAGTGAGTATGGGAATATGGAAATGGAAGCTAATTTTTAGAAACACGATCTGAATGCTTCTGAAGCCTCACAGCTATGGCTGTTGAGAGGAGAAGGAAATCTATCTCTGGTTTAGGTCTTGTGTGCCAAAATGATCTAGATACGACATTGAAGAAGGACACACAAAGAAAGGGTTTTCCCTCCCGCTCCAAGGAGCTGAAAGACTGGGAATGTAGCAGTTCGCAGCTTATTGCTTCCTGGCACCCAAACTCACAAATGTGACAATAATGCTGTAAGGATAATCAGTCCAATTTATGTTCCAAGTGTGAAATGTCCAAATCCTGCACAACAGGGAGCCTTTCATCATTTCATCTGCGTGCAATGAATGCAGAGAATAATTAGCAAAATGAATGAAAAGGCTTTGGACTCGTTTTTAATCCACCTCTACCCAATGGTAATAACACCCCAATTCATTAAGCATCAGATGCACATTAGTGAAACACAGTGGCAACTTAATTCAGCTGGGAAGGGCATACCCCTAGGGAGAGCTGAAACAAGCAAGGCCATCACTTCTCCATAGGTGGTTAACTTTAATTAAACTTCTCAGAAGACATGTTTGTACTCACCTTGAAAGAAAATGTGAGATAACAACTACTTAAAGTGCCTTCCTGTTGTATTTCAAGATGGTTTCCTTGTCCTTAGCAAGTTGAAACAGCAAAAGCAGTGGAAATTTTGATGGAAGGGAGTTCAACCTCTGGAACAACGTATTCAGGGGACCTCTGCAATAGTCAGAGAATCTGTAATATCTTTAGGGAATATTATTATTAAATTTCACAGTTTCATTTATTCCTCTGGATTGTTCTACTCTTGCCCTTGTCACTTCTGATCAAGTGCTCCTTCATGTGTTTGTTTTCTCATTTATTAAAGGCCAACCAGTATTCTGTTTACCCAATTCCATGGGAAAACACAGAGTGACAGCTTGCCGTGGGCCTTGGGATTAAATGCTGTATCCTGAAGTTTCATTTCCTTGCAAACCCTTCTATTAAAGAACTAAGCGGGAATGGTGAGCCAATTTTCCTATTCTCTTAATTTTCCCTAAAGGTTTGCTTAGTGTCTTTAGCTTAGACAAAATCTAGATGGAAAACACTCATGTGCTCTGGTTCTTGTTTTCTTGGTAAAATATCTTGGAACTTGGCGAGTGCAGGGGCTGAGGGGAGAAGTTAATTTAACCGATATCCTGCTCAGTTGGAATCCCCTTGTCTTCTGAGGTCTCAGTTTGCAATTCCAGTACTGTAAAAATTGGCCATTACAGAAATTGCTTATTAATTTTCCCAGGGTTTCATGTTGCACCCCTGACTTCTTCAAAATTCTCGGGGATACTATGTAAGGAAACTAGGATGCAATACTCCCAGGGTCTGTCCTTGACTCCAGCGCTGACTCACTCCTCAGTGCTCCGAGAGACAAACCCTCCTTCTCTGTCTTGGCCATAGCGTGCAGAATCGAGGACACAGAGCGACTGTTGTCCCCAGAATAGTACAGGCACCCTATGGCCATTCCAAGGAGGGAAAACTGTGCTTGAATAGCTATCCTCACGTCCTGCTTGTTTCTCTACAAAAGACATTTGTGACTCAACAGCAGACGTAATAGATGCCTGTCACTGCTGGTGTTTAGTTTCAGGGAAAGTTGTCCCTCTCTTCTCTATCAGCTGAGAAGGCAGAAAGCTGGGGAGCCCATTGCTTCTTGCCCCACTGAAAGCTGGAAGAACTGGGCAGGCAGCCAGTCCCAGCACCAGGATGCGGGGAACGTATTGACCTTAAGATATAAGCTGTTGAGGGGACTGTGCTGGTTCCATACATTATCACCCCTGGAGACATGGCCTGAGCAGTCCTTTGTGGTCTTCTTCCAAAGTAAGAAGGATTATAGAGAGAAACTCGTCCCGGCCCAGCTCTGAACAAGCTGTGCTTGTTCCTAGCCCAAAGAGGAAGCAACGTACTGCCTGTTTTATCTCCAAAGCTGACAATTTCCATGTAAATGAGAGAAGCTAAGATTTTATTCCCAGAGAATAAATTTCCTTAGAGAGGAAAACTGGACATGCCCAGAAGAACCCACAGCACCCGAACTCTATCTGACAACCCCAATTGGAAAAAGCCCATTTTGCCCACAGATCTAGCTGTCATCTTGCTTAACAAACTTGGGGCGGGGGCTGAGAAATTGTCTACGTCACTCACCAAAACTAGCCATTGGACTCCATTTCGAGACTCAGGTTACTCAGATGGTATTGATACGCCATAACTAACGTGAAGGAAGACATGGAAGCAGAGTCCATAAGGGATCAGTCAGGGCAGAGACGTCCTTCCTCTGTCACACTCCTTGCAGAACTCTGTACCGTCAGAGAGACTTTTCCACCACCACTCCTGATGCAGAGGGCACGCCGGGCACGCTGGGCAGACATCAGCTACCTTCTCCAGAGCAACTGGCCAGGTCTGGTGTTTGTTGTGAAAGGGTAAATCACTACCTTCCTCATTCTTCCCACTGCCACATAAATCAGCCCTTCTGTAGGAGCCATTCCTGGGAAAAAGAGCAGCGAGGGGTAAATCTCAGGGAAGTGGAAATGCTGGTGCTCTGGGTCTGTAAGCAGATGTGCAGGGTGTTCCTCCACCGGCCTCAATGGTGACAGACATTTCTGACACTCGCGATTAATCTTCTGATTCTGATTCTGGCCTTGTCGCTGCCATTTCTCCCTACAGCTTCTCCAACCTGTCATGCAGCCCATGGACATGACAAGAGCTGCAAACTGCAAATGCTCCAGCAAGCTTGGCTTTAAATAGTTTAATCCTGGCAAGTGTGTGCCGCTGAGGTTTCACAAAGGTTAAGCCCTTTGAATGTGGAGGTGATGAATAGCTGCTCAGTATGGAAAACACCCAGGTGATGGCAGGGGCTTTTAAATTCCTCCCCTTTTTAACATTTCACATGCAGAGGAAAGCCTTGAATTCAGTGTGATACTTGTGTCAATGGCAGCGCGGACTGTTTGTAAACATACGACAAGGGAAGACGATTTAGGGGATAATAACTCTGTGGACCTCAGAATTTCTCTTTTGCAGCTGCCATTCTGCATAAGCCACCGCGGGTAACTAATGGGTAAAATAAATTAAAACCAAGAGCTGTTCTTGCCTTTACGGTCCAGGCAGGGGGCTGACAAACCTTCTTTTTCTCAGAAGGCTTTCTGCCCGCAAGGGTGTAAAGCTAGCTGATTTCTTTTCACCTCTGCAGATCCTGGGGCAAAGACTGGAAATGCCAAAAGGACAAAGCGGGCTTCCCTTCCCGGTGTGAATAGGAAAAGGCCCCTCTGAGACAGCAGAAAATGGGTGGTGTGATGAACTGTGGGATGGCAGGATTTCCAGGCGCCAGGGCTGCAGAGGGCAGAGGGAAGGATGGGGGCAGAACACCGGCTTCTCGGTGCCCCGTGGTCCGTTCAGGGCAGAAGAGAAAAGGCGCCTTTTTGCGAAGAGACCCACGTAGCCTCTTAGAGGTCCTATTATTAGTAAGCACTGTTTAGCCTTCCGAAACATCCTTCAACCCAAAGCATCGCAAAAACACTCCCCCAGCTGTTATATTACATGGATAATTACAGTCTGCAGATGCTAATGTAAGGAACGGATGTCACTTACGATACATCACGCTAAAGGATGAAAGGGTTTTTTTAGGCTTCAAAGCGGCAAATTGCTAGTCTGTCTTTCCCCATTGGTTTTTATCCTGCAGAGGTAGCAACCTAGCCCCATTCATCAGTTTGGACTGAATTAATTTTTAAAGAGGGATGGTGCTGGGAGGCTACTTGAGCACAAACAAACGTTTTGCACGTGGCCGTTGCATGAGTGGGCAGTCAAAGAAGAAATCACCTGAGTCAACCGTAATGTGGCCTCTCAGGGACACTACTCAGCTTTGCTGTCTTTTGTGGATGAGGCAGCAGGCTCAGGCAAGGTCAGGCTGCAGCAGCTCAGAAATGCCCTGGTGGAAACCTTGGCACATCCCCAGCCACCTCTCTCGGTGCCATAGTTCCCCTCTTGGTCCAGTCTCCTACCTCTTTGTTTGACTGTGTCCAAGGAAAGCTGAAACTATCTGAAAATCTCATCTATCCACGGGGTTTTAATGGACACATTCTCTAAATATCATCCTACGGGTATGTGCAATCTCCTTTTTCCACTTGTGTTACACCCACAAGAACAGTTGGTGCCCCGTGATTATAGTCTTGAACTCAGCCTGGCCCAAAATAATTTGGAGAGTATGGATTAGAGGGCTAGCCACTCTACAGAATTTTAGACTTCTCAAACTATTCACAAATGTGTCTCCAAATCAGAGAGCATTCAGCCAGCTTTATTTTACAAGAGGAAAATCAAGGCATATTCCTTTGACAAAAAGCCTCCTGAACGCTAAAGAAAGGAGAAGCAGGCAGGCACATTTTGAAGATATGCTCTTTTGCGTCATTTTCAAAATGAACGCTATTAATTTTACATTCACACATTAATTTTTTACAGGGTTTTATCCGAAACATAGGGCTATAATTTTGGCTCAGGTTTCTGGTGACTCGAGGTTCATTTTGTTTATAACGTCACCAGAAACCCTTGACGGAACTCTCTCTCTGTAATTCATGCCGGTTTGCTGTTTTTTCTCACTCTTCAGTATACTGGAAGCCTCTGTAAAAGTCACAGAGGTAATTGCACTATTGGATTTGTATTGTGTGATTAAATGTGCGTGTATATGAAATTTGTCAGGGAAACACCAATAAGACTACATTCTGAAGAAAAGTCTTGCATATATGAGTGAGTGGATATACTTCTGATGCTGACATTTCAAACAATCATAGTTCAAGGTTGAACTAAATTAGTAATAGACTGTCTATTAATGCATTCACCGTTTTTCTTGCCTGTCTTCCTCTTACCCTGCCCAGAGACTGCATAGTAACTGGCACTGGAGAAAGAGATGGGCACTGTATAGACGACAGAGCATAAAGAAAGCTTAGACCAAGTGACAATAACATTAATTATAAAGTAGTAGGGAGAAAAGATGCATGTAGAAAAGACTTATTGCTTTCAGGTTTTTATTCTCCTTTCCTCTGAAAGAGAATGTTAAGGATTCAAATTACCTTTAATTCTCTGCACACAGTGCATCATACATTATTTGCGCTAGATAAGTATAACTTTTTTGCATTGAGAGGAGCTTTACCAGTCAAGGAGAGTATAAAAACCATTTCATATAGCACATGTTTCGGGTTTTTTTTTTTCCCCTCACTTTAACTTTCACGACATCAAAAATAATTTTGAATGCGGCATTTCCCAGACAGTACACGAGGTGCTGAGAACAGCTTTAATAACCTTCCCCCAGCCTCCGCATCATGCTTCTGGCTAATGCACATGCGTGTTTGATGACTGAGGCTTTCACAGTATCACATCTTGATCTCTGACTGCCTATGTCATTCTGAGCTTGCTTTTATCCTTACTGATAAAGAGGGAAGCAGGACGCAAAGAAGAGAGCCAGATAGGCCGTGTCTCTGTTGTGAAATGAGAAGAATAATTGCAACCGGCTTAAAGCAGTTTCCCCAGTGTCCATATGCCTTCTGTCTATATTGGTGTAGTTATTGAAGCCACATCTAAAGTGCATGGCAAATATGCTTTGTGGTCAGAATACACCAGAGCTTATTTTTCAACATCCTTATTAGCGTTTCCCACTTTACTGGAAGCAGGATATTAGATGAAGGCAATGCATGCCCTGATCTCCCCCAGCACAGAGGTGTGGTGGGAGATATCACCAGGTCCCGTGAGCTGGGAAATGATCTCCAGTATCACCATTTAGAGATCACCAGCTCAAAAGGACGGTGTGACTCTCTGGGCTGCCAACTGTCAACACAAACTTGAGTGTTGAACATGACATCGTGTTCAAGGTAAGTTGCTACTAATATTTGTTTCCTCATAGCCCCAGTAGAAGGTCAACACGTTCATATGACATCAGACTGATTACAGTATTATGCTCCTGTGTTTCTGCAGAAGAAGTAGTAATTTTCTAATTTTTCTCAGTTAGAATTAAAGCGGTAACAAGCAAGGTTATGGTAACAAAACAGCTGGTGATACCTGACACATCCTACTGGTGTATGCAGTGTGAAAGTAGGCCCTAATCCTTGTACCTCTGATGAGGCATTTTGGGTATTTGCTATCACTCACGACAGTGGTTTTTGTTCAGAGCTGAACCGAAGTTAGCTCAAGTAGCACTAGTTGCCAGCATGTATTTAATAAAATTGAGGCTTTCCATGTGCACAAAAAGAACATTAGCATGTCTTTCTAGCCTTAGTGATGAAGTTTAGGGAATATACAGTCTACGTCTACTAAAACAACCTAGAAGTATTCCCTCTCTCAGGAATTTGCTGCCTCACATGAATATTCCTTTTGAAGACTGATACTAAACTACTCGTTATTTTTCATGCAAGAAGCCGCTTTCACAGATCCAATTCTCCTGGCTATCGACAACTCTCCTGTCATTCTCTTACATCCTATCTTCGGTTACCCATCATTTAGAAGCAGATGTAATTACATTCTGCCCTTTCCTGGCTATATGGAAATAGGCTAGCACTAGCTGTTGTCCCTGTTAGACTATTGTGAGACGGACATATGGAAACATTTATGTTGAAAGTATATAGTCTTGATAAGTGTGGGGTTTTAATTTTGGGGTTTTAATGGCTAAAGACAGACAGAGGGGGATGAAAGAAAGGAAGATGCGTCAGATAGAAAGCAATACAGCTGCTGTCTTCAGTTTGAAAATCAATTGAATCAGTTTGAAAATGAATTAAATCGTGGACTCTAACTTTGTGTTGGTTTTCTTTTTGCTCTTTAAATAGTGGAAATACTAAGAGGCCCTGGAAAAAATGCACATTGACCTCCATCCTTCAAATATACTTAATATATTAATTAACAGCTGTTGTATCTCAACCTTGTTGGCCCAAAATGTGTACATTAACAAACATCTACACTGGAGATAAAGCTACCTTTAATCTTGTGGCAGGCAACTGCCAGGACCTACGGCACAACTTTACTGAACTCAAAGCATTTGTAAACAGTTCTTTTTTCTGATTGCCTTTTAAAGAGTAAAGTAGCATGCAAGCAAATGTTACACACCTTTTTAGCACACCACTGATGGAACTGTTTCAGATGTGTTTAGAAGGAAAGAGACTCATTTCTCACAAGCCCATTTGCAGAAGAAATCTTTGCTGAATGTTTGACACACACAGATGTATGCTATCATCTGATGAATATCCAGAATAAAAAACATGCCCAGGCCAACTCTCAGATGGCTGTTCTAGCTCAGCAGAAGGCAACGGTGCTAAGGCAATTTATAGTCTCAAGCTATGGTCTCGGGTACCAAGCGCAGCCAAAGAAATGGCTCCTATCTTTGCAAGGGTTCATCTCACTGTTCTGGGACCGGAGCGTGCTAATGATTGCAGGCAATCTGAGATCAGGAAACACATTTTCCACTCCAGAGTTCAAATCTCACCTGAATCAAACTCTGAGGATACTTTGTACACAGATGGAAAAGTCAAATACCTTCATAAAGACACGGCGTTGCTTAAGTTAAGCTATGTGGTCATGCCTAGATGCTGTGAAATGACTTCCCGTCATTCACTGTTTTCAAATAAATGTGTCCTGATGCATGTGCTATACAGGCAGTGCTGGCTTCATCTGCAGCTAAGAGTTTTTACCCTATTTTTCAAAGTTCATGGCAACTCACGAGGGTATCGTTTACTCCTAAAGTGTTGTTTCCCTGTTAAACATCATCCTTGCTCATTCTCAGCTGAAACACGGCAAGTAAAAAGAGATGCTGACGATCTGAATTCCACGACAGAACGCGCAGCAGGAAGGACACAACGTGGTTTGTTGTTGTGGATCTGTGCGAGTCCATTCAGTTGCCTCAGAGTAAACACGCCCTCCAACTTTGCAGACAAGCGTTTCCCAAAAGCTGCCTTGTAGGACACTCGCTGGCAAATTGTGGATGTAGAGGGTGGTGGGCTTTCTTTGAAAATGTGACCGGCCAGAGTATGCACTCTGTTACATCTGAAATTCCCAGGCAGGAAAGCCATGGAAAGTTAGGGAAGCAGTGTGATAAATTTAGCAAGTGATAATGTAAACAGCATGGAAAAAATGTGTGCTGTACAGGAGGGCACGGGCGCATTTGCTAGCTGGGACGTTACTGACCATTTGGAAACAAGATTGCAATGCATTCAAATTGGATCCAAAGAGTTGCTTGTGTCCTCAGTTTTATGCTCTACAGGTTGTCCCACTGGAGTCAGTGAGACTGCAGAGTATGCTGTTAAATGCTATAGAATTATTTATTTTTGTAAGGATCAGGGACTTAGGCGGTAAAATGTCCTTGGCTTCACCTCCCAAATAGATCAGTAATGTAAATAGGCAGTTACTCTTAACTGTTGTCAGTGATTAATCTGCTTAAGGAGAACCCTTACTTCCTCTGGTTAGCTTTACTATTTCTTTGTTGGTATTTGACTGACTTGTCACTTTGCTTGAAACAGTAGAAACATCAACTTGCCAGAAGCCAGAGAACAGTCTCACTCCTTTTAATTTGCTTGTTTTCAGTATCGATTCACTTAGAAGTCTAAAGATTCAGCCTCGTAGTATATTTTCCTGCAGCTGCATTCATATCCCTATCCATAAACTCAATGCAAGTGAATTTCTCAGAAGGAGGACATTTGAAATGTCACAGAGAGTTAGTCAAATTGCTAAACTGCAGGCATTAACAAGAAACAATTACATAAACTCTCAAGCTGAGGCC